>NW_009951818.1:555582-559507 GCF_000747805.2 Chaetura pelagica | reverse complement strand
GATAGTTCCCCCCTGTGCCGCCAGCTCTCGCGAGAGCAGCGCCGCGGGGCGGGTGTCGTGGACGCTCGTGTGGTCAGGGAAGGTCCTGCTGAGAGCAGGCCGGGGTGTGGAGGCGAGGAGGGAGGTAGGAGGTGCTGCCTTCCTTGGAACGAGGCATTTGCTAGTTGTTGTTAAATCTCTTTGAGCCTTGCGTGACCTCACACTGGCTCTCACGCCAGATACATCTCAACTAGCCTTTGGTACAGTGGAGTTGAGGCCCGGGTGGGTCCGTTCATCCACGCAGGCAGCTGCAGCGTCCATGTGGTGGCATCTACCAGCCTTCTTGGGAAGAAACACGAAGAAGCACATGTGCAGTAGAGTCTTTTTTTAAGAAAAATCAGCATGGACCTGACAAATGTGATTTTCAGTAAACCACAGCAGGAACAAGGAGGACCTTTTATTAAGAGGTAGACTTTTCAAATGAATTTGAGCACACTAACATGTTCTGCAGCTATCATAGTAAGACAGAACAAAGCAATACGCTTAAAAGATAAATGAGAGCTCTAAATGCTCCTGATTGGATTAGTAATCTCAGGAATAATCACATAATGGTTCTTCCATTGTGTTGCCCTAAGATAGAAACAAGGCATGAAGAAACACAAGGTTACTGAATTAAATTACCTTTCTAAAGAACAAAGGTCTTCCAATCACTGCAGCTTTAAAATAATAAATACAATTTTTTTTACGACCAGGTATTTGCCTCTTAACTCCTTAATTTTACCAACTTGGACGTACATTATAATTAATGTTCTAAAATAAGAGAAGAGCTGGGGAGGGGGGAGAGGGGAGGAAGCTTTCTGAATGGTTTTTTTTCATCTGATTTGTAAAGTCCAAGTGCCACAATTCTCTTTTGGTAAAAATAAATTCTGGTAACCAGTTCAAATAAACATGCTTTCACTACTAGATAATGAATTAAATTAATGTTAAAGACAGAGGAAAACACAGTTTACAGTATCATCTTTCACAATACTGTTACAAAATACTTGATATATCAGCTTAATACTGACATAATAAACTGATTTTAATACAACATCATTATCCAATGGCTTTTTATTGAAAATAGTGCCTGGAAAATGCTTTGTGCTTTTAGTTTATACAGTTTTTTTTATACCTTTCTTAACTTACAAAACTCAGAGAAAAGTACCTAAACCCAGCATTTTTGCAAACAGTGAATATTGTTACCCAAGATCCTAAAATAGGGCAGGTAAGCCCTTTCCTAAAGATAACTGCTTTTCAACAGCAGATATCACTGCTGTTTTTCAAAATAGCCCTGTATCAAGCCTTGAACCCGAGACAGGATAATCTCATTGGAACTGCTGCACTCTGCTGGGCTGTATGGTGGGTCAATAGTTAATACCCCCGCCACACACAGTGTTCTTCCTGATTCACCTTGCTCTGTTACAGGGATGTGGTTCGTTTCTAGCCAAGTCCTCAAGTTGTTCTTCCTCTCTTCGAGCTCCTCTGGGCTGTAGGTTGTGCTTTCTTCAGGTGCAAATATACAAGACAGACGTTGCTTCATTTCATCGTCCCCTTCTTTCAGTATTTCAACCTCCTGCACAGCATGGCCCAAGACAACTGATATGGACACTTTTCCATTCTCCAAGTATGTTGCAAGGACAATACTGCCAAGGAAAGAAGGATGTATGAGTCACTGTGCTTAACTGAAGACCTGTGAAACACAGGCCAAGATCCTTGGAGATGAGGGCTCATTAGCATAATTTTTTTATTCTCAGGTTTTTATTCTCAGGCTGAGCTGACATTGTTAAACATGAAGAGAAGGCTCCAGGGAGACCTTATAGAGTCTTTCCAGTACCTGAAGGGGACTACAGGAAAGCTGGGGAGGGACTTTTTATGAGGGCATGTAGCAATAGGACAAGGGATAATGGCTTTAAACTGAAAGAGGGTGGGTTTAGGTTACCCATTAGGAAGAAATTTGTCACTATGAGGGTGGTGAGACACTGGCACACGTTGCTCAGAGAAGCTTTGGCTTCCCTGTCTCTGGCAGTGTTCAAGGCCAGGCTGGATGGGGCTTTGAGCAACCTGGTCTAGTGGTAGGTGTCCCTGCCCATGCAGGGGGTTGGGACTAGAGGATCCTTAAGGTCCCTTCTAACCCAAACCATTCTGTGGTTCTGTGATACAATTTAGGCAGTATCAAGTACCTAGCATTTTTGTTGAAAAGCATGCTGCTATACCCTCAAAATACTGAAAATGTGGGGCTTTGCAGGTAACTTCTGGCCTTCAATTTGAAACTACTCTAGATACTATCAGACAGAATGCTGCTTTAAACAGGCAAAATGTGTATTAAAATCAGAGCAGGGAATCTGAATTTTTTTGTCCAGCATTCCCAACCTTGCTAAAGAACCTTAAGTCTCCCAACATTCAAAAACAGTAATACTTTGAGTGCTGGAGGCAGTGGTGGCAGCTAACAATATCAGACCCTTTTAATGACAAATTATTATTTAATTGTTGATCATTCCCAATTTATTTTTTTTAATGAGTGTTTCTAGTTTCTTAACTGAAAACTACAGCTTGAATATCACAATGGGAAGACATCACAGTAGTTTCAGGCTCATGTTGTAGCAGTCTGGTCTTTTCCCAAGGGCAATTACATCCCAGAAGTCCCAACATATGTCTTGTTATATTTTTAGGATCTCCTCCCCGTATATCAACGAAGAGGATCAGAAACTATCTTCTTCCTCTCGTGGGAAGAACAATTCCAGAATTTGATGTCAGCACTTCGCTAATCTACTGTTGCCACCATTAGTGGATGTAATGATTTTTTAGGAAATACACAATGAACTGTGCCATGACTTGAGCTTGAGCCATCCCCACAATCACTCACAGCTGTGGGCACATTTCCCACCAAAATGATAAGCAACTCCTTTACATCTAAAGCACTAAAAAAATTCCTCCATTCCTGTTCTGTTTGTAAAGCAGGGCTTCGTATATTATTAAAATTAGTTCTAAACACATTGGTATCAATTAAAGTACTGAGGTCAGGTCCACCATAAAGTGAGCATGAATCCTGATACTATCCATTCTCCAAACTTAACGGTCCTTTGGATGAGTTTAAAGTGGATTTAGGTGACCTGGCCTCATCAGCTAGAATACTGCTTTCTCTTAGGCCTTGTGAATTAAAAAAATAGGACACATAGTCCCAACCTGCAGATTTTGCTCCAAATAAGTTCGCTTCAGTCTTGGGAACTTTTCTCTTTCTAAAAAACTTGCTAAGAAGCTTTACAAGAAACAAAAGCTTTGGTACTTACCTGGCAGAAACTGGATCAACTGTTAGGACCCATCCTTCATATTCATGCTTCTCAACAGCAGCAACTTTCACCATTTTGTTCACATATGTTTCCCAGTCTAGAGGGCTTTTCCTCTGCCAGTCGTTCATATTTCCTACATCTAGAACCTAAAAAATTGCCAGAGCAATTAGCAGAAGCAATGAATCCTCTTGCTTTCCCCTTCATGTCAGAACTGAGTTTGCCTCCAGGTTAAGACGTTATTTTTAAGCAGTTTGTTTTTAAAAGAAAACATTGACACAAACGGTCTGCATAGTGCTGCAGTTTTGTGCTATCCCACCCTGCTCACTTGTTTTTAAGGGCACACGGTGAAGCCTCACAAGTCACTGTTCTAACGTTTCCCTGTTGCATCAAACATTCAATTTATTGCTCTGTCCTCTTACAAAACACTCGGCACGCGTGTCCCTTGGGAGCAGAAGCTTCCCGCCTTTGCTCTCTGCACATCCCTTGGATCCAAGCCTGGGCATAAGCCTGAGCCCCCCCGGATCCCGGCTCTACCCTCACCCCGCGCAGCAGGGCGAGCAGCAAAGCGCTGTTCCGCTTTGTTCCCCCGCACCACCTGCACTAGCGGTGACGACGGGAAA
>NW_009951818.1:551717-553554 GCF_000747805.2 Chaetura pelagica | reverse complement strand
CCCCCCGCCAGCAGCGCCGCGTCCCGCCGCACCCAGCCCCTTTCCCCGCCGCGGCCTAGGAGTTCTGGGTTTGTTTTTTAAGCACGAAATTCCATGTTGCTAAGCCAGGGAAACCCTGAGGTCAGGAGTATTTTATAAATATGGGTGCGCACATAAATTCTAGATAGGTTTATATTGGAGGCCAGATTGCAAAACAAGGTGGTGAGGCGTGCAGCGCTGAAATTCGCCCGGTGCTCTGCCCGTCTTTGTGCATGAAGTTGGGGTTGCCAGTGCTCCGGGTAGTGCTGCGAGGTTGTAACGGCAGTAGGCAAGATCCCAGCTCAAGCCTCATCAGGCAGTCCGTGTGCATCTGCTCCATAAAATATTTCTGCTTCCTGGTTCTGAGTTGTATTTACAAGCTTTTCTGTGCAGCTGTGAAGGCAAGAAACTTATTTCCCCCTCCCCTCCCACCCTAAGAAAGCTGCTCTATTTTAACACTACCCATTAAAAGCTTCCTATGGATGAAGGAAACAAGCTGCCATAATTTTATCTTCATTTTTTTCACAGGCTTAAGAGGGTAATTTCCAATTTTTAAATTTTTTATTTTTAATTGAAGCTTCAATTCCACAGTGCTATAGCAATTATTTATTCATGTTTCTTAGTTATAGTTTGTTCGTTAGAAAGCAGGGATTAGCACATCTAATTGTTTTCACTGAAAGAACAAGCAACACAACAGGAAGTCTTAGCTTCTGTGTGAAAGTGGTGGAAAGAAAAAATGTTGGGTTTATATATTTATATGCATAACATGTTAGTTTCATAGGCTGGAGGTCCGTTTGTTCCAAGTACCCTTTGAGCAAGATACTCCAAACATCTGTTTTAATTCTTGCTAGTCTCAGACCTTACTGATTCCTTCCCCCTTCATTCCTACTGTAGTTACTTAGGTTTTCTGAACCAGAAAGCCATAAAGTATTTTTTCACTCTGTCCTCTCAGCTGTGTCTTACATATACAGGTCACTATCATGGACAGTTACTACAGCTCTCCTACCATAAATTTAAGCTTAATCACGATCATCAAGAGGTGAAACTCTCCCAATTCAAGTTAACTGTACTAGTGTTGGAAAATAACCCAGAAATTCAGAATGATGTGGTTATTTTGTGTAAGATGCACTCTCTATATAAATACAAGTTCAAATTGCAGTCAAGAGAGGCACACAATTAGTACCACAGCACTGAACAAGGACATCCTGCAATAACTGGGCCTTGAAGAAGGCAATTAATCAAAAGGTTTAGAGAGTCTCATGGAAATCACCAACTTGGCAGAGAAGAGTTCAGATCTGTACAGATTAATTGGACCTAAGGAATGCAGAAGATGATCAAGAAGAAACAACATCAAGAAGATTGAAGATTAAACCAGTCTTGGGTAGTTGAAGATGTACAAGTTGTGACATTGGGTCCTTTAGGTGAACTTAGCTCATTATCTCAGTTTAATGCTAATAAGAAAAGACCTCTGCCCAGGTGAAGGCCCTTCCCCTGAGCATGCATGGCACCAGAAACACTGATGCAATCGTATGATAACTATATGTAACCACTAACCAATCACCATAAGGAGGATGCACTTGGAAACTTACCGACTCTGTAGTTTTGTGTATAAATGCGTCATGAAAAATCTCCTTTTTGGTGCTTGATTTGTGGGAAGGCACCAAGCACCCAGCTTTGCACAAACCTGCAACTAACAACAAGGTCTTCTTCCTAAAGGCCGTCTCTTTGCGTTTCGGGAGCCGACTAGTAACACCAGCGGACGTTCGAACACAACTCCGGCGGCAAAACCCGCCCTTCCGGAGCGAGCAGCCCTGCGGGT
>NW_009951818.1:529723-551170 GCF_000747805.2 Chaetura pelagica | reverse complement strand
CGCCCGAACAAGATGGCGCCGCCCCGGGGGGGCGCGGCGTGGGGAGCCCGCCTTGGCGCCGGCCCTGACACCCGCTTCGCTCCCGGCAGAGACCAAGGTGTACGTGGGGAACCTGGGCACGGGCGCCGGCAAAGGCGAGCTGGAGAGAGCCTTCAGCTACTACGGGCCCCTGAGAACCGTGTGGATCGCGAGGAACCCGCCGGGGTTCGCCTTCGTCGAGTTTGAAGACCCGAGGGATGCTGAAGATGCTGTCCGTGGACTTGATGGGAAGTACGTGTGCATTTTAATTGTTTGTGGAAGTTACAGATGGTTTTAAGACCGGAAACTGTATCAAGGTTCTCTCTCAGGTTCTCTTTGTAGAGTAACCATTCACTAAAAGCCATCATGGACTTGTTGCAGGGTGATATGTGGCTCCAGGGTGAGAGTGGAAGTGTCGACAGGGATGCCCCGTCGCTCCCGCTACGACAGGCCTCCTGCACGGCGCCCCTTTGACCCCAACGACAGATGCTATGAGTGTGGCGAGAAAGGCCACTACGCTTATGATTGTCACCGCTATAGTCGGAGGAGCAGGAGGAGCAGGTAGGTGTGGGGCTGGAGCAGCTGGGTTGTTTTGCCAGTTCACTTTTGTGTAGCAGAGAACAGAATGCTACGCCAGTTTTAACTCTAATGTTGTAAGTCAACAGGTGTATATCACAAATTTTTTTTTTGCTAATACATATATAATGTTAATATCTTAATAATCAACCTGGTCAAAACCTTTCAGGTTTCTTCGTTTGAGTCAGTCGCCTTGATTCAGAATGTCACGAGCCTTAAGATTTCATGCTGAGGCGCCTTGCAAATCCGACACTTAAGATCCTCCTAGACCTTGAGGTGATCAGCATAAGAGGCCAGATCCCCTCGAGCCATCTACACGTAGCTTCACCTTATTCTTAAGGGCAGAAAATTTGAGACGGTGATCGCCGTAACAGTAAATTTGGCTTTCAATTGGGGCCCCCCTCCGGTTTAGAAAGAGGAACACCAGATTGACCACATTCCCACCTAGAAAAATCTTCTTGCGTCAATCAAGCCTCACCCTGGCTCATTGGGCTGTCAGTTTGATCGTCGTTAGATTGAAGAGAACACCTAGATGCAGCGATCGGCTATAGATACTTCTAGATCGTCTAGATCTGCTAGACCTTGGGCCAAAGAGGGTCGACCTGCAAACTTGCAAGGTTTATTTTAACTACGCATTACAGTGTTTTCTATTCTAATGTAATTCTGAAATGTCATTCAGCTTTTTAACATTTTTCTAGGTAGTAAAATGCTCAAGACAAGTAGGCCCAGAGATTTTTTTCCAACTGACAGATGCTAGTTCTTTAGTTGTCTGAAATCAGTTTTGACTTCAGCAGGGCCTCACATGCACTGTTTGCTGCAGCTGTTTCCTGATAACTGTTTTCTGTAACCTCAACCCAGGTCCCGGTCTAGATCTCGGTCAAGGTCCCGAGGAAGAAGGTATTCTCGGTCGCGCAGTCGGAGTCGTGGTAGGAGGTATGCTTAAGTTTGTCTTTTATTCCTGTTTTTTGGCTTAGGAAAAGCTGCACTTGTGCCGCATGGGGCAATGGGCACAAGCTGGAACATAGGAAATTCCATTTAAATATATGAAAAAACCTCTTTACTGTGGGAGTGACAGAGTACTGTAACAGGCTGCCCAGCGAGGTTGTGGAGTCCCCTACTTTGCAGATATTCAGGACCTGCCTGGATGCAGTCCTGAGTAATGTGCTCTAGGCAGTACTGTTGTAGCTGGGGAGTTGGACTGGATTATCTCCAGAGGTCTCTTCCAGCTCTGACAGTTCTGTGCTTCTGTGGCTTCCTTGCAGGTCCAGGTCAGCTTCCTATCGTAGGTCCCGGTCCGTTTCTCCTCGTAGGTCTAGGTCGGTGTCTCCTCGCCGGTCCCGATCAGGTTCCTTGAAGAGATCGAGGTAATTAGTAGTAATTTGTAATAGGTTCTGTGCTTTGTTTTTTTTTGGGATGTTTTTTGTTTTAGCTAAGGGATTAAAGAAGGTATTGCATAGCAGATTTCAAAAGGTGTTGACGTGTAGAAATCGGACTTGTAAAAGTTTTATATAATCCGAGTTAAATTCACAGGCATGGCAATGTGATTAGTTTTGAGATCTTACACAGCTGCAAAGCCCACAATTAATTTTGATGTCTAGAATGTCTAATGATCTTGTAGTTTTTAAGTTCAGCATGTCAACATGAATCAAAATAATGCTGTAGATGTCATCACTCTGGTTGATTTGACCTCTTTGATTTTGTATTAATTTATCATAATTTTTTATTTCAGGTCTAGATCCAGATCTAGATCCAGATCTGTTACATGGCCCCGAAGCAGGTCAGATCTCTTCCATGACTGCAGATAATTAGTTAAAGTTGCTTAAAAGTCTGTTTAGGCTTTCTAAGAGTTACTAACATTTTCCAAAAAAAGCCATGTTCTCTCCACTAACTTACGGGTCTGTAGTTTTAAAAAGCAGTGCAGAAGAGTGTGCTTTCCCTTTTTATTGTTGTACATATTGTTGTGGTATCCAGGTCCTGATTTTCATCACAGCTGCAGTTTTGATCAGACTGCATTAGCAGCTAACGGAGCAAACAAATTTAGAAATGAACTGATGAGCTTTTTTGTTTTCTTTATGTAGCAGACATGAGATTGTGGATTCTTCCCATTATTTTTCAGATAAATCAGGATGCCCTTCCAGTAGTGTGTTAAAGTATTAATGCATATAGCCAGGCAAGTCTTGAAGGGCTTCCTAGTGCTGTGAGTGTTACAGCTGTTTCCAGCTCTGTGGAATAACACAGCATCAGTCTGTAGAAGCTGAACTAAATTTCATATAAACACCTGTCAGAAGTATTTTGTACCGACAAATGTGCCGTAAGAGTGACAGTCAAATTTTACAGGAACACAGGATTTTGTTCTCTTCACAGGAACGCAGTCATTTGTTCTCTTTAGTTTGTAGTTTAATCCTTCCATAATAAGTGAATGCAGCTTGTGCTTTGTGCAACCTTATCCAGGCAGCATGGCTGACGTAGGTTGAGTGGATATCCTCATGGAGGTGTTGTAGGAGAACAAAGAGTAAACTGAAGTTCTGCTCTGAAGGAGATGGTGCTGCTTTTGTCCCAGCCCATTCCCAAGACTACCATTTCGGTTTGATGTCTGTTCCTTGAAATGAATAGTAGTCAACCATGAAGAAACACAAAAAAATAAAGGGAGGCAGAAGGGAGAAAGTGGAAGAGCCTGCAGCTGAAAATGGGAGATATAGTGCTGCAAGGTGGTGGCATTTTCTGAGTGGAAAGCAAGGAATGAGAGGAATTTTTAGGGAATGGAGATACAAAGACCAGAAGGTGGCTAAGTTAAGAGCAGAAACTCACACAAACAGTCCAAGCACTAGTAAAAAGAGAAGGGAAATTCCCTGAGGCAGTAGAGCAATGCCTTTCACTGATTAACTACAGTTTTTCTACCTGTTGCTAAAATATCTTGAATCCTAATACCTTGAATCTCAGTACCAGACTTAATCATGGCTCATAACTGTTTGTTGTCAGTGAGGAACAAAAAATGACTAAGGTCAACAGGCTCTAAAAAAAAAAATCTTCATTTTACTGCCATTGTTTCCTTTTTTTAGCACCAGGATGGTTTTCTGCAGTGTAAAGGATGCTGTTAGTGAAATTTCTAGATGCTATTGTGAGACATGTACTTGTGAGCAAAGATGAAGTGACTGAGGCAGAGGAAATTACAGATGTGCAAGTAGAGAGAAGTAGCAAAATATTGGTGCTTAACTCTAATGAAGTCACTGTTAAACTTCCCTGAGGCAACTGAAAGATGGTTTCTTTACAGAAGAATCAAAGGAATTCATAGCTTGGAGATGAACAATCTGGATGAGTGTTATGCGACGCTTGCTGCTTTGACAGCATTGAAGCATACATCTGGAAGTTGTTGTGGAGACCCTTGGATGTGGACAGTAGAACACTTTGTTTGGGAACCTGAAAATTTCAGTTACTCTTTTAGGCAGTACTATTACAGTTCAGCAGTCTTATCTCAAAGACTGGTATTTTTCAGTCTTTTCACAAGGGTTTTAGTTCAGACAGATTTAAAAATATGTTTTGAGCAAGTGCATATATAAGATTAAGTGTGTTGAGGAGAATGTATTTGTAGGAGCATGCTGCTTGCAGCCAGTTTCAACTATAGTGGTAGATGGCACTCGAGTCTTAATAAATCCTGTGAGCTCAGAGCATGGCTTTTTATTAGCTTTGTGAAAACACTGATCAGGATGCAGGTTGTTGCCGCCTGCATCAGCAAACAGTAGTCATTATCCAGGGAATGAAGTGCAGAGCAACGTGTGTACAGCATTACTTTAAAAAGCTTTATTCTGAAAAGTAGCTGGAAAAGCCCTGGAAACGTGTTCTGTCTATTCAACATGACAGTTCTTGCATGAATCATGTTTTTTCCAATGTAGGAACATGGGTGCTACGAGCTTCCCTGCTGAGCTGTTTTTTTTCTTGTTGTAGGTCTAGATCTCATGGCAGATCAAAATCTGGCTCACCGGCTAAGAGGTAAGAGATAAAGCCTGCAGTAGTGTCTAGAATTCAGTATTGGATTTGCATGAGTAACAGAGCCTGGTCCTTTACAAAAACATCCCACAAACATGGGTGCCCAACTAATCTGTTTGTGGTATAAATGAGGCTATAAAATTTTCTCTGCAGCTATTTAGAATATGTTCCTTACCCATCTCTTTGTTTTCATTTCCTTTCAGTTTCCAACGCAGTACAGATTTTTTTGTCTCGTGCTTGATTCTGTTAGATTTTTCTATCAGATAAAGAGCTTCAGCTTTATTAATGCTGTTGATAAAACAGCAAGAAATCTGTGATTATGTTCCTTTTCTCAAAGCCTCACCTTAGTATTACCTTTTATTTTCTTTTTTTTGGTAGTGAAGACAGTTGCTTAAAATTAATTTCCATGCTAAATGGAATGAAAATCCTTGTCAGAATAAGTTGATTTGGAAACTGCCATTTTAAAGAGCTTCTGGCTAGATTCTCATAGTAATTCCATTGCTGTCTGAGATGCTTATTTATTTGAATATAAAAGTTGCATTTGACCATTGAGCTGCATTGATGATATTCTGTTTTGACAGTCGGTCAAAGTCCCGATCACCATCTCCAAAGAGAAGGTATGTTGATCTCCCTACTAATAACATAGACTCCATAGAGCTGGCATTTTAGTATCTGCAGTGATTTCTGCTGAAGAGTTTGACTGCTCCTTTTAGGAAAATACTGGAAAGTTATATTTCCAAGGTCTCTTCAACAGAAGTAATGTCGTGGGTTTATATATGGTGATACATACGTGGCAATAATTTCTTGGGATACTGGACATGTAGGAGTGTTATGCCTTTCCTTTGTCTGCTCCTGCGTTCATTTCATAGAATCATAGAATCCTAGGGGTTGGAAGGGACCTCGAAAGATCATCCAGTCCAACCCCCCTGCCAGAGCAGGGTCACCCAGAGCACATCACACAGGAACGTGTCCAGGGGGGGTTTGAATGTCTCCAGTGAAGGAGACTCCACAACCTCCCTGGGCAGCCTGTTCCAGGGCTCTGTCACTCTCACAGGAAAGATCTTCCTGATATTCACCTTGAACCTCGTATGCTCCAGTTTGCATCCATTGCCCCTTGTCCTATCACTGGTCATCACTGAAAAAAGCCTAACTCCATCTTCCTCACACTCACCCCTTACATATTTATAAACATTGATGAGGTCAGCCCTCAGTCTCCTTTTCTCCAAGCTAAAGAGACCCAGCTCCCTCAGCCTTTCCTCATAAGGGAGATGTTCCACTCCCTTAATCATCTTAGTAGCTCTGTGCTGGACTCTTTCAATCACTTCCCTGTCCTTCTTGAAGTGAGGGGCCCAAAGTTCAGTTCATTAACAGTTTTATTGCACACAGACTTTATACTGGTGACCTTAAAGCACAGAATACATGTGGGAATTGGATTTGAGTCTCATTAACAGCTGCAGTGATACTGGAGAAGATAGAGGGGAATAACCTGGCATACATGTCAGGAATACAAGATTGAGGCTGTTAAATTTACTGCTGCTTACTCAGATTATATTTTTCCCAATACGTTTGTAAATAATTGTCTGTGTGTGTTTATGCATATATAAATGTAGTGACAGAATCAGTGGGGTTTTTTCCTTAGTTTGAATTCTTTAATAGTTCAATTTTACAACTTTGGGGTTTACTGGTAAGAGTAACTGCAGACTTGCCAGGATGCAACCCTTGCCTTGGTGATCTTTCATTTTTTCTTTTTTTTTTTTTTTTGTTTTTACATTCTTGTAGAACTTCTACACTTAGGTTAGCTTCATTTTAAAATGTGGCTGTGTGTAGCTTAACCTTACGAACAATTACAATGCATTATCTCTTAAAATTAAACCATCAACCCATTAACTTTGCAAGTAGTGATTGGTTATTTTATTAAAAACAGTGATTAAAGGTGCCAGAGTAGTCTTAAGTATCCTCCTGTTGCTTTTTTCCTGTATCTGTGAATCCCAAGTGACTACTAAGTGTTAATTGTGGATTCTTTTCCTTTCAGTCGTTCACCATCAGGAAGTCCTCAAAGAAGTGCAAGTCCTGAAAGAATGGATTAAAGTTATGAAGTTAATCTTTTAGGAAGAAAGTTATTTTGCTTACATTATTATAAGGGATTTTGTGGTGTCTTTGTAAATGTAAGAATGTAGATAGAAGAATATATCAACTAAAATTTGGCATGATCTGGGTCTTCTGAGTTAGTCACGCCAATAGACTAGCACAGGTCTCTTTTTATTGTACGAATTAACTTCATGTGATATGAAATGTGGGGCTTTTTTATTGGCACATTGAAATAAAATGTGTATTTTTAACTAAAACTTCCCTGTAGTAACCCTGCTGCTTCTGTTAACATTTGGGTAATTTTATCTGTGCCATGTAATGTGGATGAAAAATTACTAATATTGGTGTCTTCTCAAACTAGTCACTTTTCACATTTTTGTTGAATGGTCTTTGGGGAAAGGATCAGTTTCTGCTTTCTTTGAAATGGAATTTAAAATCCATCTCTGTCTGCAGATGGCTAAAAATTTGCATATGCCCATTTTATTCCTTTATATTTTTCCCAATACGTTTGTAAATAATTGTCTGTGTGTGTTTATGCATATATAAATGTAGTGACAGAATCAGTGGGGTTTTTTCCTTAGTTTGAATTCTTTAATAGTTCAATTTTACAACTTTGGGGTTTACTGGTAAGAGTAACTGCAGACTTGCCAGGATGCAACCCTTGCCTTGGTGATCTTTCATTTTTTCTTTTTTTTTTTTTTTTGTTTTTACATTCTTGTAGAACTTCTACACTTAGGTTAGCTTCATTTTAAAATGTGGCTGTGTGTAGCTTAACCTTACGAACAATTACAATGCATTATCTCTTAAAATTAAACCATCAACCCATTAACTTTGCAAGTAGTGATTGGTTATTTTATTAAAAACAGTGATTAAAGGTGCCAGAGTAGTCTTAAGTATCCTCCTGTTGCTTTTTTCCTGTATCTGTGAATCCCAAGTGACTACTAAGTGTTAATTGTGGATTCTTTTCCTTTCAGTCGTTCACCATCAGGAAGTCCTCAAAGAAGTGCAAGTCCTGAAAGAATGGATTAAAGTTATGAAGTTAATCTTTTAGGAAGAAAGTTATTTTGCTTACATTATTATAAGGGATTTTGTGGTGTCTTTGTAAATGTAAGAATGTAGATAGAAGAATATATCAACTAAAATTTGGCATGATCTGGGTCTTCTGAGTTAGTCACGCCAATAGACTAGCACAGGTCTCTTTTTATTGTACGAATTAACTTCATGTGATATGAAATGTGGGGCTTTTTTATTGGCACATTGAAATAAAATGTGTATTTTTAACTAAAACTTCCCTGTAGTAACCCTGCTGCTTCTGTTAACATTTGGGTAATTTTATCTGTGCCATGTAATGTGGATGAAAAATTACTAATATTGGTGTCTTCTCAAACTAGTCACTTTTCACATTTTTGTTGAATGGTCTTTGGGGAAAGGATCAGTTTCTGCTTTCTTTGAAATGGAATTTAAAATCCATCTCTGTCTGCAGATGGCTAAAAATTTGCATATGCCCATTTTATTCCTTTATGATACTTAGTGGTCATTCATTTTTCTCCTTGATCTAATTATTCCACAAACCTTGCTCTCTGGTGCTTGACTAGGTGTCATACTAGATGCCCAAAAATGTAAGGATGAGCTTTTATTCAAAATATGGACATCTGTTAAATTAATAACATCTGCAGAAAACCCTAAACGTAACAAAAATCATTAATAACTTGGCAATTTCTACTTTTGTTTGTTGCACTTTTTTAGTTCTTTAGGCTATTAATATAAAGAAAATGTCTTAAAATGTCTCAAGGCATGTTTTCCTTTTTGTGAGGGAAGACTTAAGGGCTTCTGACCTACTTTCTGATGGACCTTAGGAAAATGTGTTTGAGAGGCATAAAGCTGTTATTAGTCTTTCTGTAGTTCAAAGATCCTCACAGCTGATCTGAGGAATTCTAACCTGCTTCACAGAAATTGGTATGGTTTTTAAGCAGCCCAAATCCCAGAGACAATATTGTTTAATTGAGGTAATTTCTTACAGCAAAGACACACCTGCAGGATTAATTGTGTAAGTATCTCAAAACTCTGTGTTTGTCCTAGTTCTGTAGGAGAATTGCATTATAAGGCACTTTTTTTGACACATCACAGCAGAAGGCTAGAAACAATGTTAGATTGTGAACAAACAGACTGGTAGGTGGAGGGGGATAAAACAAAACATTACTGCAGTGAGTTATCTAGTAGTTTTAGCAGTAAACAAGCAGTGAAATGGGAAGTGAGGCCTCTCCATCCTTGTATTGGCTGCCATGCCAGTTTACTTTGAATGTGTAAAGCACAGCAGAGCATCTTAAATGAAAAAAAATGACAAGATTTACTTCAGTCGCACCTTGGGTAGCCCATGAGTTTCAAAGAAAAGGCTTCCTGTGAACAGTGACTTTATGGAGCTTTTTCAGTGTATGAGTCTAGACTTTGAACACCATCGTGCTGCAGTATTGTCTGGTTGTGATGACTAGTCCTAACGCCTGTGGTGCTTGGTGTCTGCCTGCATATGCTCCCATGATGCTCAGTGATGAGGATTAGTGCCTCATCTCTCAGGTGTAATTATGAATATTCTGGCAACATCCATTAAATACTACCATTGCTGCAGTGGGAGAGTGGGGAGCGACACCAGTGTTGCCCTGGAGTGATTTAGCAGAAAAGCCCAAAACCTTTGACTTGTGTTTGGAGTATTTCTTGATTGTGCATTGTCTGCCTGTATAGCGTACCCTGTGAGAGGCACACGTACACTGCTGCTCTGGAATTTCATCAGCTTTTTCTTTTCTGTACTCTTAAGGCAAACCTACGCCACAATAAACCTGCAGACTACACGACAGCTGTGCTGGTACCTGTTTTTCAGTACCCACAGACAATGTGGAAGACAGAGCAGAGAAGCCTGTGTTTCTGTAGGGGACTGGGGTTCCTCTACATCCAGGCTTAGCATCACAGGAGAGCAGCAGGGTGCTCATTTTGGGGGTCAAGGTGGCAGAACTGGCTGGCAGGTTTGCCATGTTTGTGAGCCCTATGGCCAGGCACTTTCACTGGGGGCAAGATCACTCCTGCAGCTCTGCAGCCAAGGAAACATGCTGAAGTGCTGTGGGCCTCAGCCACAACCTGCTAGCAGGGGCTCTGGCAGCAGCATGGCAGGAGGTGGGAACCAGGCTTCAGTGCCTGCAGTGTCTCGCATGGGGTGTCTGCCTCAAAGACTGCTATCCCTGGGGAGAGGCCATGTTACAGGGTTTTGGGATGTATTTCATGTGGAAACAACACTAGGATGATGGTTTTCCTCCTGCAGTTGTATATTCATGAATATAGATGGATGCACATGCTTCACTTCAGCAGCCAAGGCGTAGTGCAGGAGATGCCCTTGGGAAGCTGTCATTGCTGGCTTTGAAACAGGAGTTAAGCCAGAAGAGCCAGCTGGGATAATCCCAGCACACCATATTCTGCAAAGGTATTCTGCATGACCACTGCACCCTGCCATTGCAACACCACTGTCGTACCCCACAGCTCTGGCCACGAGAGCTGCACGGGAAGGGCAGGGTCCCCTTTGGTGAACTGACATGGAGCTGTGGGGCAGGTCAGCGGGGAGAGCAGCATCCAGCGCAGCTCAGAGCACTTTGCTGGGAACACCTGATCATGTCTAGAGCAGCCCTAAATTCTATCAGCCTTCACATAAATATTACCTGATATTCCCATGCTGTAGTTGGAGCTGTGCCATGCTGTGTCCCTAAACCAGGTGTTTTCTGTCCTTTTTTACTGTGAAACAACCTAATGCCCAGGGGGATGATGGACACAGAGTGAGAGCTTTGCACAAGCCAGATAGCAGCAGAGGTGGTGGCAGGAGTTAAAGCCAGAAGAAGACATGGATGAAAACCACAGAGGAGGAAGAAAGTTCCCAAATGGGATGCATCCCTCAGGGTAGTTGGAAAGCACTGTTCAGCACTTGGAAGGATTTCTGGCTAACCTGCTAGAGATACTTACCTCTCTTGGTGGTAGGGATCAGCATCCCCTTTCCTTAAGCGGCGCTAAACACGAGCCACGTGGTGTGGTTGTATTCCTCACCTGGCCGGAGCAGGACGTTGGGGAAGTGGGGCTGGGGAGAGGCAGCAGACAGTGACTGTGAGCACACACCAACGGGACCAGACAGGGTCATGAGGGCATAGGTGCATCTGCTTTGCTGGGGTGGTGACCCATAGCTCCCTCCAGGCATTTCCAGTGGCAGCATTTAACAGCTCCTTACTTGCCAGCTGGCAGAGTGGGCAAGTTTTACCCCTGGTTGAATTCAGGCCCCACAGGGAGGACATGGCAAAGACTCGGTGGGGCCTAATGCTGCTGGATGCTGTAACCTACACCTGCCTCCATTCTGGTGTCTATGAAGTGTCCCCTCACCAGATGGGACTCTGTTCATATATTTAATCCCTAGAGACACAGAGGGTGGTAGTATTGTCCCCTGCCACAGGATCCAGGAAGCTCCTAGGGACAGGGGGGATGGCTCACCTTGTTGACAGCATCAGGCCAGTTCTGGGTTTCCAAGCAGAAAGCCGAGTGCTTGGGGTACACAGCAGCACCTTTGCCTTTCAGGGAAGCGTCCAGGTTGTTCCCGGTGTAAAACTGGATGCCAGGCTGAGTGGTGTGAACCTCCATGACCCTGCCAGTGGGTGGGTGGCGAGCCCTGGGGAGGTGCAGGTGGAGGATAGTAAGGGGCCAAAGGTGGACCCTGTGGCTCCAGGGGTGGACGATCCCCGCCAGAGTCCCAGCCTACCGCCTAATGCTGCTGGATGCTGTAACCTACACCTGCCTCCATTCTGGTGTCTATGAAGTGTCCCCTCACCAGATGGGACTCTGTTCATATATTTAATCCCTAGAGACACAGAGGGTGGTAGTATTGTCCCCTGCCACAGGATCCAGGAAGCTCCTAGGGACAGGGGGGATGGCTCACCTTGTTGACAGCATCAGGCCAGTTCTGGGTTTCCAAGCAGAAAGCCGAGTGCTTGGGGTACACAGCAGCACCTTTGCCTTTCAGGGAAGCGTCCAGGTTGTTCCCGGTGTAAAACTGGATGCCAGGCTGAGTGGTGTGAACCTCCATGACCCTGCCAGTAGGTGGGTGGCGAGCCCTGGGGAGGTGCAGGTGGAGGATAGTAAGGGGCCAAAGGTGGACCCTGTGGCTCCAGGGGTGGACGATCCCCGCCAGAGTCCCAGCCTACCTGGCCACAAGGCGTCGAACTTGTGCCTGTTGCAGGCAGAAGTTGTGGTCGAAGCCATCCAGGCAAAACTTCTGCAAGTGCTTCCCCAGCTCCATGGGCTGCCGGAGATCGAAGCCAGTACCATGCACAGGGGCCACCTCCCCTGAGCAAGGAGAACAGCAATGTCAGCCACTCACGGATGTGCCAGCAGGAAACGCCTGTGGCACAACCTCCTGTGCAGGGTTGAGAACCCTTGCTTTAGTGAGCTGAGGGCTTTAAGACATTTGTGATCCTTGTCTCATTGTGGTGCCCTGCTTTGAGCAAGCTTGCCTTGTGGCCACTGTATCTCGGGCTGGGACATGACCACCTTGTTTCCCAGCAGAGCCAGCCAACTCCCAGGGACTCTGCTGTGCTTTGCTGCAACAAAGCGAAGCCAGGGACTCAGAAAACAAGAGCAGGGGCCTGCCTATGGAGCTATACAAGCCAATGCATCAATCAGTCCTTCCAAATCTCTTAACAAACATCTGAGAGATGGCCACAAAGGTGGTCCACCTGTCAGGATGGTGAATATGGTCTGCATACAGGGATTGGTCTCCTGCTTTGAGGAAAAAAGGACCATAAACCCAGCATTTTCTCTCATGCCTTTTTTTAGGGCCTGATGTGGGGACACAGCCTCCTGTGATAAAGCTCTTGCAGAGAGAACAACCCTAGGACATACTAAAGGCAGTGCAAAACACAGCCATCCCAACCCAAAGGCAATGGGTTTTGCATGGGGGAGGTCGGAGAGAAAGGGCAGAGGAGAGGATTTTTCCCTAAAGTGACATACTTCTACCCTTCTCCAAGGAGAGAAGTTTTGAGGGCCAGCAGGCAACTACCAGTGTTGGGGATGGGCAGTGCCCTGGCATCCTGGCCCCACTGCTGGCCCCATGCACTCTGCTCTGCTAGCTGCAGTCACACACCCAGCTCAGCTGCAGCTCTGTCCCAGTTCTGCTCTGGAAACCTTGAGCAACAACGGTCTCCACCTGACAGGGCATTTCTGTGGCTTCTGATCCTATCTGCAAGGAGTGCATCTACTGAATTCAGCTCTCCTAGGGCAGAAAAACATCTTGAAAAAAAACCCCACCATTTTGATTTAGGCACTTGCTAAAATACAGTACCCATTGCATGCAAGGGCTCTGTCTTTAATAGTTGCCCGATGCTTGTCTTCACCCTGGGGCTAAGACAATACACCGTTTTATCAGCTTCAAAGGCTACATTTACCCAAAACACCAAAAGGGAACTGCAAAAAGCAGAGACAGTGCACTGATGGCAATGAAGATGTGAAATTGCTCCGTGGTGAGCAGTGGGGAGAAGTAGTGCAGCGGGTTTGCTGCGGCCTTCAGCTCTTCCCCAGCTTGAGCTGAGGCACACACCAAGTTGAGCAAAAGCTGCCTGGGCTGAGAGACCCACTCCTCCAGGTGCAAGCTGATGCACGCACACACAGCGGTTGTGGTTCAATCAACACAGATCTACCTCTGGTATGAGCAGACACTTGAGCTAAAAAGTTTTCTTGCTTCCTCAAGCCTCTTTTCCTCTCCCTCCTGAAGTCAGAAGGTGCAAGAGCATCAGGACAAGCCCTGCCATTTCTAGCAGAGCTCGGTGAGCCTGCGCTTACTAGAAACCGCTCTGCAGGCTCACGCAGTCCCCAGGCACGCACCCTGCCCAACACCCAGTTTATCTTCTGCTGATGAGAAGCACATCCATCCCAGCACTTACATCCCAGGCTAGCTGCTTGGTGCTCCTGTCACTACTCTGTCCTCTGGAGATCTCTGGCACGGTGCACCACTATCCCACCGCTCTCTCCTGCTGTGGCTCAGCATCTGCACTTCAACAGCCTCCAACCCAGTCAGGCTGGATGAAAAGCCAGCATTTCTGAGCAGATCTAGAAGTCTTCTTTTTTTATAATCTTAATCTATTTTAGATTTTTAAAAATCAAGCCAAATGCACCTTTAAAAAAATAAATAATAATGCTTTTCATTCTTAAAAACAAGAAAACTTACCACCAGATTACTTTTGCAATTAGGTAAACTCTTACTGCAACTCAGTACTGCCAAGTGACTTAGGCTAAATGAAAAGTGGGTGTTGGAGCAGCACGGTGGGAGGATTGGAGTTAAAGACACCCAAAGCAAGGTGCCTCCTTGTTAGCAATGGGACCATTGTCAAGCGCACATGTTCAGTGCTGGCTCTCTTGCAGGTACAGGGAACATGTTCTCTGTCCCAGCTTGTTCAGTGTATTTCACTTACTGGCTGCCTTTTATGGGGAGGAACAGAGTGGAAGTGGTGAGGAAAAAAAACAACAACTAGAAAGCTCTTTCTCCTTTTTACTCCCTCAATCAAGAGGGTGCAAGAGGCTGCCAGTTTGCTTCTCTGCCCCGAGGCTACAGACAGCGGCAATACCACCTTTGTTTCATTAACACACTTAGCATGCTGTTTTCCTTGCCTGGATTTCCTCTTCCTTCTGCTTTTAGCCATGCAGGGCATTAACGACCAGAAAGAAAAGTCTTAGTTTTGTGTCTTCAGCCTCCCAGCCAACAGCACCAGCTCTCCCATTCAGATGAAGGGACTGATGGCTCAGCTCCTGGAGTGAAGGACAATGCTGGGCTCTTGAGCACCAGAGATCCCAGCAGCTCTAGAGCTCGGTGCTGGGCCTGGGAGCTGCCCTCCAGATCAGGGAGACTGACCACATCCTGGCGAGCCATCACATTTATTGACAGCAGCCCTGTGCCTCCAGCTTACTGCTTGCATCTCCTGCATTTTACTGAGGCTTCAGAAATGAATTCTCCTGCTTTCTGTGGACTTTGAGCATGGGCTGAACTTACAGAAACAGGATTTATGGAAGTAACACCTTGACATCACGTGCAAAATCCCAGTAGAGAAGTATGATAAAGTTGAACACTGCTGGGAACAATGGATTGGCCCACAGGAAAATGCTGGCCAAACAGGTGCAGTGGGACATGCTTTGGTCCTGTGTCGTAGGCAGCGTGTCTCCTGGACGGGCCTCTTGGACCCATGTTGCAGTCTTGCAATCTACCTGCCTCTGGCCCCACCTCCTGCCTGCACCCCTTAAACAGACCCTGGGCCAACCCTCTCCAGGTCTGGGGGCCTGGTGATGGACCCTGCTACCAGCACCTGACTCTGGCAACTCAGCTCAGTTGCTGTGTGCCTTTGCCCCTGGATGAGGAGGGTCTTGCTGTGCCTGAGGCCCTGGTATGTTGCCCCTTGCCGGGCAGTGCTGTTCCTCAATTCCCACAACACTCCTCTGCAAAACCCTCTTCACCATGGGCTGCAGGTGTCACACCACCCACCAGTAGGGATCTTGGTGTCGTCCACAGGCAGGTAGGAATCTGCTTCAATACAAATCTCATGGTCGTAGATATCTCGTGAGCCCTGCAGGAGGATAGGAATTACTGGGATTTCTTCTGTAACTCCTTCACCATTCAAGCAGCCTTAAGAGCCCCCAGGAAGTGACTGCCCTCAGTGGAGCTACAGATGACTTGGTAGTGCCTGGGGGACCTCCTGGCCATCATCCTACCCTGATGCTGGGCACAGGACAGAGGTAGCACCACAGGCAAAAACCTAAGCACACAGTGTGGGCAAAAGGGGAAGGAAGCAAGTGTGGGGAAGTGCAACCCATCACCCCGGCTCATCTCCTGCAGCACAGCATTCCTCTTCCTCTCTGGCAGCCTTAGGGGTGCTGGCAGGGAACTTGTTGGGGCTGGAAGGGGAGCAGCAGCAAAGCTGATCTTGCATGTCACTGTCTAATCTGAGCAGCAATTTCATGCCCAAAGGTCTCCTGTTTCTCTGGAAACATGCCCGAGTTGCATGCTGCAGGTGTTGTTATTACTGTACTGCTGGGAGGACAGAGGGTAAATTAACGACTGCTCAGCCATTGTAAGGGCAGTGGTCTGAGCAGACCTCCTGTACTCGGGGGCTGGAATGTCTCTCACTAACACTTTTCAAGGGTCTTAGCCTCATATCCAAGTGTGACTGCACTGTCCCATCCTATTGCTCTGCCTAGCAATACTATTTCCCCAGATCCTTTCCTCCAAGACCAGATATAAACAGGGTGAGATTAAAACACAGCTGGAATTCAGTGCCTGTCTAGTTGGCAGGAACCTGGTCTGGTGTGTGGGAGCCCTCTGCACCCTGCTACTGCCCTGCTCTGAAAATCTGGCTGCCTCACATCCCCTTTCCATGATGTTTCTCCTCCTCATTTTGACCTGGGTGTTTCAGCTCTGTGCTGATTCTGGCTGGCACTAGAGCCCCTGATCTCAGCTGCACCACCCACACAAGGCTTCAGTATGTTGTCTCAGAGGCAGCAACAGAAGACAGCCAAGTCCATCACTAGAGCTTGCCAGCTCTGCACCTCCTCTGTAATCTTCCTAAGTGACCAGGAAAGACTGACACTCCCCAGAATTAATATTCGTGGTGGGATGTCTGTTTTCATAACATACTGGGATAACACACCCTCAGTTGAGGTCTGTGTGATTTAGTCCTGTCCCAGCTCACAGGCTGCATGCAGCCCATGATGCATAGACACAACTCCCACTGCTGTGTACCTAGAAGAATGCTATGTCTTCAGACCAGCATCAGCTTATTGATGCCACGGGAAGCCCATGGATAACCCCATGGTTCCCCAGGCTTTATTCCCCTGCACAGTATCCCTCCACAGGGTTCATCTCCCCATGTTTACCTGCCCTGCAAGGTTGAAGTATGCATGATTGGTCAGGCTGATGGGTGTCGTCTTGCTGGTCTGGGCTCGATAGTTGATGGCCAGCTCCCCACCATTGAGAGTGTAGGTCACCCAGACTTTCAGGTCACCAGGGTAGCCTTCCTCACCGTCAGGGCTGAGCCGGAAGAAACAGACACCGTTTGGGAGAACCTGGGGGCTCCACAGAACCTGCAAGATGTGTGCTGTTTGTGGGAAAGTAATGGGAAACATGGTGCCCTTCTCTCCTGCTCCAGGCTGGGCTAAAGCCAGGGAGAAAAGGTATGCAATGCATGATGCACTGAAACAAAGGGTTTTTCAACCCTCTCCTCTGCTCTTACTCCTAGAAGGAAAAAAAACAACACAAAAACCAAACCAAACAAAGCAAGCACAAAAAATCTTTGTCTTTTCCTGCCTATGAAAGACTAAAACCAAATATCTCCTTGAAGGGAAGAGGGAGAAAACACAAGCACCAGCCTGCTCTTGGTCAGCTATGGCCAGCAGCCCCAAACAAGTTTTCCCACGAGCAGTCCAACAAATGAGGTACTTTGCTCTGATGGGGGTCTGTCCCAGCTTGTGTTACTTCATGCCTAAGGGCGTCCATGCATCTGATTTTTTACCCTGCAGCCAGACTTACCTCCCCCTCCTGTGGATCTCCTGGTGGGCAACATCACCTCAACAAGCTGCTGCCCATCCCTCAGGTAATTTGGGGCTGGATTCTGAGACAACGTAAATACACATTGTGAGCTCCTGCCTAGGGGATGGAGTTGGAATAAATAGTACCAAAGCCTCACCAGATACATCCACACATCAGCGCTGATCCAGACAGCTGGGACCTCTCAGTTCCTTGCCCCTGCCAGACACCAGGGTTCTGCTTAGAACCAAACCTGCTGGCAAGCAAAGAAAGCCAGCACACTATAAATTTAGCTGCCCAGAAAGCCTGTTTCATAGAAAACTTTTTTACAGAATGGCTTGGGTTGGAAGGGACCTTAAAGATCACCGAGTTCCAACCCCCCTGCCACAGATGGGGACATCTCCAACTAGACCAGGTTGCTCACAGCCCCATCCAACCTGCCTTGAACACTTACAGGGATGAGGCATCCACAACTTCCCTGGGCAATCTGTGCCACTGTCTCACCACCCTCATAGTGAAGAATCTCCTCCTACTGTCTAATCTAAATCTCCCCTCTTCCAGTCTAACACCATTGCCCCTTGTGCTATCACTACAAGTCCTTGTAAAAAGCCCCTCCCCAGCTTTCCTGTAGCCCTTTCAGGTACTGGAAGGTGCTACAAGGTCTTCCTAGAGCCTTCTCTTCTCCAGGCTGAACAGCCCCAACTCTCTCAGCCTGTCTCCACAGCAGAGGTGCTCCAGCCCTCTGATCATCTTCATGGCCCTCTTCTGGACTCGCTCTATAAGCTCCCTGTCCTTATGGTGGGCGCTCCAGAACTGGACACAATACCCCAGATGAGGTCTCACAAGAACATACTGAAAGTGAAGAATCACCTCCTTTGACCTGCTGGCCACACTTCTTTTGATGCAGCCTAGGACGTTGTTGGTTTTGACACACTGCTGGCTGACGTTG
Source organism: Chaetura pelagica (assembly GCF_000747805.2). Classification (NCBI taxonomy): domain Eukaryota; kingdom Metazoa; phylum Chordata; class Aves; order Apodiformes; family Apodidae; genus Chaetura; species Chaetura pelagica. The sequence goes on along the minus strand of NW_009951818.1, from coordinate 532,976 downwards.
AGCTTCTCATCAACCAACACCCCCAAGTCCTTCTCCTCAGGACTGTTCTCAATCTGTTCTCCATCCAACCTGTAACTGTGCTTGAGACTGCCTCAGCCCAGGTGAAGGACCTTGCACTTGGCCTTACTGAACTTCATTAGGTTGGCATGGGCTCACCTTTCAAGCCTGTCAAGGTCCCTCTGGATGCCATCTCTTCCCTCCAGTGTGTCAACTGCACTGCACAGTTCGGTGAGGGTGCACTCAATTCCACTGGCCATGTCACCATGGGCTTGATGCTTGCAGCCCCTTGCAGGATGGATCGAGGTGCCCAGTCTCTGGAGCTTTGCATCTAGCTAAGGAATAGTTACTATCTAACCAAAAAGGACAGATCTAAGGGCAGGAGCCAGGTAATGCTTTTGAGATTACCCCTTTCCTGTCCTATGCAGAGATCACTAACTTGGGACACTTGTCAAAAGCCGACATTTTCATCAAACGTGGGAACTGAGGGTACAAATGTGACAACCAGACAGCAGAGCTGGTCCTCCTGCACTGAATGCAGTTTGACTGCAGCTCCCACTGCTGTGGGATGCTGTGGCTTTATAGATGAGTCTCTATTTAAGTTCTTAGAAGTAAAAGCTATTAAAGGCCAGCAACCACACTGATGTCACTGTGTTTTAAAGTTAAGAGGGCTACTATCTAAAGTCCTCCAGTCCCCAAGCAGCACAGTCAGATATTGTCACTACGTGCAAGCTTCCCTGGCATCAGACCACGTGCTGACAGCAGCACTGAGGTCTGCAAGATCAGGAAAATCTAACAAGATGGCCAAGATAGTCATAGCCAAGAGACAGCATGTATTGTTTTTGTCAAGGCTGACCAAAGGTCTCTGCACAGTGACCATTACCTGGCTGGAAAGGGTCTTGAGCAGATGCTCAAACATGCCCTGTGGGCTATAGGGCACAAAGCTGTAGCTGGGAGGTGTTGCTGCCTTGTCTCCAGCAAGTTGCTGTGCCTTCAGCTAGCAAGGGAAGAGGCAGGAGGAAGGGACCACATGCCCTGCATGCAGAAGAGAGCCTGGAAGCCCAAGGTGCAAAGGAGTGCATGTTTTCAGCTCTGGCTTACAGGGGGTCTGAGTGTATAAAGAAACTTTACACCAGATTGTTCTCTATGAGGATGCAACAGCCAAGTCACCCCAGTAATCCCTTTTTCCTAAGGGTGCTGAGGAGTCTTGGATCCCGACCTGATGCCAGTTCACACTGCACTGCCCAGAAGTGAGCTCTTCTCCAGACACTTTGACTTTTGGCCAGTCAGCCCGGATGTCCTTTCATGAAATAAAACATTAACCCAGGAAAGGAGCTGCACTAGCACATTCACATTAGTTCCTCCATCAAAACAGTGGATCAGCTGGTTACAAAAGCAACTGATCTGACAAAGCTCAAGGCTTCAGGAAAGCAGAGGAGATGCTCTGCTGCTCTAGTGCACTAGTGGTGTATTGATGATACCTGGAATTCAGCAGCAGCTCTTGAGAAAAGACAGGAACTGTTGAGTGCCCTGGGGCCAGGGAAAGGTTATTTTATCTAAGAGGTCACAAGGAACAGCTGGGGAGGAGACACAGGATGGTGGGGCATTTTGCAGATCTGATCCAGTCATGTGCTGCTGTGAATTGGAGCAAGAGCCCAGGGGATGCTGAGACTGGGATGAGAGTGGCACTGGAGGGGGTAATGCAATAACTGCACTGAACCTGCAGCACCACCCTGCCCTCTGCATACTTGGGAGTGCTGCCAAAAGCAAGCAGCAATGATAATCAGCTTCTGCAAACCCAGGAACAAGCCCTCCAGGATGATCTATGGGCAGTTAATACCCACGGAACTGCAGGTGCAGGTGCAATTAAGTCTGTGTAGATCACTGTTCCGCAGGAAGTTTTCTTTGGGCACTGGGACAACTACAGCACCCACTTCGGTGACGTGTGGCTGGCATCTCAGGATCCTCCATCATGCATGAGGCTGGGTTCCCACCACCACGTCCCAACCCATGCCTGGCAAGAGCAGCACCTTGCCCCAGGACAACCCTGGCAGAGCTGGGCTCGCAGTAACGCAGATGAAGCACAGGAACCCAAGAATGACACGAGTGAGCCCCGCTAATCCACCTGGACAAAGACAAGCCCACCCAACAGCTCACAGGGTCTCATTTCCTCCCATTCCTGCACTCACAGCACTTTCTGGGAGTCAATCCAACCCAATAACCACCAGAAAACCCTATAGGGTAAGGAGTGAAGACATCATATCCTCCTGCCACAACCCCTCAGGCTGTGTGCCAGAGACGGCCTCGACCCAGCCTGATTTTCACCTTGTCAAATCCCTTGGATCCTCCATGCAGGCTGTTTGGCCCACTGTTGAGGAACAGCTGATACTCCTTCCCATCGACAGAGAACCTCCCCTTGGCAATCCTGTTGGCGACGCGCCCCACGACAGCACCAAAGAAAGGGTGCTTCCTCACGTAACCTGGCCAGGAAAAAGAGCATCAAGTTAAACAGAAGGATGGGTGGGTGGTCCCTGGGTGTGTGTTTGATGGACCCAGAGGTGGCTCCCTCTGCTTTCCTCCAGTACTAAAGAGGTGACTGTAAACCCAGTGATTCCCAGCGCAGGCAGCTCACTAGTCATGCGTATCAGCCTGATGGGATCTTTGATTTGCAGAAAAGACCCTGTCAGTGCCATGACACTGAGCTGCCCTGCCAGAGGGGCACGTTGAAGCCTTCACCCACCAGTGTCCCCGTCCCCTGGGCACCCCCGAGCCCAGGGCAGGCAGCAAGAGCTGTGTTTGCTCAGCCTGAGACTCGGAGGGTCCCTCAGAGGCAGGTCACACGGTGTGACAATAAACCAGAAAATGCTGGTTACGTTGCCTGATTTTTTTTTTTAATTTAATTTTATTTTTTTTAAATAAGTCACACGGATTCAGACCCACCTTCCAAAGTGTCAAAGCCCAGGACAACATCCGAGAACTCCCCATCCCTGTCCTTGGTCTCCAGCGCGGCGATAATGCACCCTAAGGACAGGATCTCCACCTTCACGCTCCCCGACCTCAGCACGAACTTCTCCACCGCTCCCCCTCCTTCCTCCGGGGGCAGGTGCCCGAACACCTCTGCCTTCACTTCGGTCATGCCTGGCCAGGACCTGCGGGACCGCCGGGAACTGCCCCCGGGGCCCGGGAATGGCGGCGGGGGCGGGGGAAGCGGGAAGACGGAAAGAGGTGGGAAGAGGGGCGGGGAAGAAGTGGGAAC
>NW_009951818.1:527383-529625 GCF_000747805.2 Chaetura pelagica | reverse complement strand
CTGGCGCGGCTTTCAGGCTGGCGAAGCGTGAGTTGCTTTTTGCTGCCTTCAAGCCCCTCTTTTTAGCCTCTCCGGGAAGGGGCAGAAGGCAGGTCTCGGTGCCTGCTGGTGGATCAGTGGTTTCGGGCTCAGGGCGTTTGCTGGCCGGGCGGTGTTTTCCAAGTCACGTTCACCCGACCCAAACGCCAGTGAGAAGTGTTCATCTTTGGAAATGCGGACTTCTGTCTGGTTTGGGCATGAGGAAGAAATTCTTCACCCAGAGGAGGGTGGTGGAGCACGTGGAATAGGCTCCCCAGAGGAGGCAGTGGTGGCACCGAGCCTGGCAGTGCTCAATAAACACTTGGACAACGCCCTCAGGGACACGGTGTGAACTTTGGGGTTGTCTTCTTCTGGGGCAGGAGTTGGGCTTGGTGATCCAGGCTGTCCGAGGGAGGTGGTTGAGCCTGGAGACATCTAAGAAGACAAGATGTGGTGCCAGGGGACAGGGTTTAGTGGTGGCCACGGCAGAGTTAGGGTAGTGGCTGGACTCAATGATCTTGAAGGTCTTATCCAACCAGGACGGTCACAGGATCACAGAATCCTAGGGGTTGGAAGGGACCTCGGAAGATCATCCAGTCCAACCCCCCTGCCAGAGCAGGGTCACCTAGAGCACATCACACAGGAACATGTCCAGGGGGGGTTTGAATGTCTCCAGAGAAGGAGACTCCACAGCCTCCCTGGGCAGCCTGTTCCAGTGCTCTGTCACTCTCACAGGAAAGGTTTTTCTGATGTTTACGTGGAACCTCCTATGTTCCAGTTTGCACCCATTGCCCCTTCTCCTATCACTGGACATCACTGAAAAGAGCCTGGCTCTGTCCTCCTGACACTCACCCTTTACATATGTGTAAACATTGATGAGGTCGCCCCTCAGTCTCCTCTTCTCCAAGCTAAAGAGACCCAGCTCCCTCAGCCTTTCCTCATAAGGGAGATGTTCCACTCCCTTAATCATCTTTGTGGCTCTGCGCTGGGCTCAGTACTGTGATACTGTCTGTCTCAGGTCTTTGCAGGCAATTTCAGTCAATGAGGAAACTCCAGCCACATTTAAGTAATGTGTATGCACATTTTTGACATCTCAGCAAGGCTCAAGTGGAAGGTGAAAGAACTTCACTACAATTTGATATGCTATATTTTTATGAGGGCTTGTTTCCAGAGTTTGTTCAAAGAACCAGCCGTTCCAAGAACTGCCACCAAAAAGCTCAATCAGTCAACCACTGGTTGCTAAATATTAAATTCCAACACAGCTATACTTTTAGACAAGACAAACTATGGATTCTGAGCCTACACAGGAACAGCACCTCCCATTCAGGGCTGAGCAGAGGTGGTTTTGAAACCTGCACCTCTTTGTTAAGGATGGCTACATGTTTGCAGGGTAATGCAAATGGCTGTTCTGTGTTTCCTTCTGCACCTTCACAACTAGCCCTCTGTATCTGAAAACAACGTTGCACGTAAACATGCTTTTTACTGCTTATCAATACAACCTCCTACTTGAAATGAGCAGCACAAACTTTGAAGCAAGCAAGGCTCACTCCAAGGCAGATGGAAGAGAGGGCAGCTGCATTTATATCCAAGTCATGAAACCTTTTCACACGCAGAGCGTTCCCCGAACTCACTCCTTAGCACCTTGACTCCCTCAACACCTCTCACTTCATGTACTTCTCCAGACATAGGAAGCATTTCTGCTTTGCAAAGACAGGTTTTCATTAAGGTGTGTTTTTTTAACACAACAGGAGCTGCCATTTTTATCTATTTCACTGATGTGGGGAACAGTCCCTCTTCTTCCCCACTATATAAGACTAAACAACAAATGCCTTTCAAGTCAGCAAAACAGGAGTGATGCCTTTTCACTGATTCACTCAAGGACAGAATGAGCAGGCCTCTTGCCCTACCAGATAAGTGCAGAGCAAAAAAGCAGCACAAGGGTCATAATAAGTGGCAGAAAAATAGACAATAGGTTAAAAACTGCCTCTAACAGAATATGTGCCTGGCCAATGGTTATTGGCTAATTCAGACCGTGGTGCTTCCTGGAACAATGGTCTCTGATCCATAAGAAGAGAGTAGGATCTGCTCTCTGCTGCTCTCTGCTTGCTCTCTCTGCCTGCCTGGGACAAGACCCCGCTACAGCACCTGAACCTGCCTCAGCGCCACTGCTGCTGCTCGGAGAAACGGAGGGGGGGGGCGCCGGCTGTGGCCGCCGCCGGGGGAC
>NW_009951818.1:509280-526824 GCF_000747805.2 Chaetura pelagica | reverse complement strand
TGGGACAAGACCCCGCTGCAGCACCTGAACCTGCCTGAGTGCCACTCCGCTGCGAGGAGAAGCAAAGAGGGGGGCGCTGCCTGTGCCCGCTCCCAGGGACCCTGCCCTGCCTGCCCAGCCAGGACCGAACCGGAGAAGCCTGCCCAGCCTGCATCTCCCACAAAGCCACAGGACCAGAGCCCTGCCAGCAGCAGGAAGGGGTCACCCCGGTCACTGGGACGCAGGCCCCCCTGCAGATCTCCAGCCGAGCCTGCCAGCACATTTCGAGAACTGCGCTACGCAAGGAAGGAGGGTAAATACACACACACACACACACACACTTTAACTTTCTTACTAGGCTCAACTCCTACCCTTTCACTTCATTGATTTACACCTCTCCTTCGGAGTGTGCCTTCATAAACCTTGGTGCCTTTGAATTCCTTTTCCAATATACATACCTAGTTAACCTCTCCTGAACCTTGATCCCTTAGTTTGTATTGTCCCTTAATAAATTGATTAATTGCAAACTAAACATTGGTCTCAGTAATAATTTGTGAGCGTGGTGGGAGGGTACTTTAATCTACCCTCTTAGAAACGAACCCTCAGCGCTTTTTTTTTCTCACCTAATGTCACTGATGCAAGATCACTTGAGCTCCAGTGGCATCTAAGACAGTGCAGGTGCAAAGGCAGTACCATAGACAAATCTGTTCATAAACAATCCACCCAGTTTTCAAGGTGACACATAAACCAGAAAAGAAACCAGCTTGCACAAGACTGAATCGTGCACCTAACGGTAAGGGCAGTGGAGCAATGTCAGCTTTAGGATTTGAACAAGGTATTTCAAAAGTCCTGCTTCATTACCTAGAGGACAGTTTACCTTTGCATGTGTCCTGTCTGTCTACCTCTGGTGAACGAGGAGGCCAGACAAGGGGAAGAGACAGGATACAACTGAGTGGGATTCAGACTTCATAGCAGCCTGCAAGACTGGGGGCCTATGGGAAAGCAGGGGAGGGACTTTTTAAAGGGCATGGAGTAAGAGGACAAGTGGTAATGTTAGACATTAGGGAGAAATTCTTCACTATGAGGGTGGTGAGACACTGGCACAGGTTGCCAAGGGAAACTGTGGATGCCTCTTCCCTGGAAGTGTTCAAGGCCAGGCTGGATGGGGCTTGGAGCAACCTGGTCTAGTGAGACCCTGCCCATGGCAGGGGTTTGGAACTAGATGATCTCTACTGTCCCTTCCAACCCAAACCATTCTGTGATTCCATGATTCCATGATACACTGGATTTTGTTTTTTTTGGTCATTCATATTTTTAAGAGAAAGTTTGATTAAGGCCTTATCCTCTTATCCACCCATGAGTTTTCCTTACTGTGAGGATCAAACATAAGCTCCTTGCATTTTTCTCTTCTTTCTTTCCAGAAGAAAAATGCAGTACTGGGCCTGAACATGCCTGGCATTAGCTGCAGGGCACCTCCATAGATAGTAAGTATTCCAAAAAGCTTGCTGCACATCTCCAGGACTTTGGTATCACTTCCTCTGCCTTGCAGCTCTGCACAGGTACCTGGGCAGTACACCAGCTCCCTTCTCCATATCTCCCCTTGCTCAGCAGCCTTTTGCAACCCAAACCCAAAATGTTTGTGAGGAACAAAGATTTATCTCCTCTATCAAAACCAGTGACCCTGCAGGTATAGCAGAGGCAGGTCATGGAGGCAGGTTATGTGCTGCCCAGAAGCCTGGCCCTGGCTCCTCTAAACCAGGCAAGAGATTTCTGTTTAGTGGCAAAGGCAAATTGAGAAGTCAGCCTGTGAGTGAATGGTCCTGTCTTTCCCCACCAAAAAGCTAATAAATAGACACACTGTGAAAAATAATGGTTTGAGGTGGTTCTTGGGGTTTTTGCGTTCTTGGGGAACCTCCCTTGAGGGAGGACTTTTCAGTGTAGAGAGCAGAAGACTGAGGGGGGATCTAATTAATGTCTATAAATACATGAGGGCTGGGCATCAAGAAGGCAGGGAGAACCTCTTTTCACTTGTGCCCTGTGACAGGTGAGGGGCAATGGATTCAAACTTGAGCATGGGAAGTTCCATCTCAACACGAAGAACTTCTTTCCTGTGAGGGTTACAGAGCACTGGAACAGGCTGCCCAGAGAGGTTGTGGAGTCACCTTCTCTGGAGACTTTAAAGACCTTCTGGATGCCTTTCTGAGTGATCTGCCCTCGTTTAGGTCCTGCTCTGGCAGGGGGGTTGGACTTGATGATCTTCGGAGGTCCCTTCCAACCCCTAACATTCTGTGATTCTGTGATTTTTTGGTTGTTGGTTTTTGTTTGTTTGTTGTTGGGTTTTTTTCTGAGAGGGGAGACATTTAATGCACTGTCAACTGTTGTCAGAGACCAAACTTGTTATGAGAAAAATTACAGAGGAGAATTTATTTTTCTGGTATCAGCAGCTTGGAAATTCCATGGGCCTACAGGGCATGGGCAGCTACCATTTTGCAGGGCAGAAGCAAGGCATCAGATTTTGTATGTGCTTGTGCTGTCTTCTTATGGATACTTTATTTTTGTGCTTTTCTCGGGTGTTCTTTCATCCAAAATAAAGTAACTTTGCTTAAAAGGCTACAAACAACCAAACCCCTTTGTTGTGCAGTACCAGCTATCACAAGATCCCTTTTTCTAGCTGCTCGTAAGACACTCCGTAATAAATTACATCACTACACTTCCTTCCTTAATTTTGTCTTCATTTTAAAGCCAGCTGTGATTTTCAGTTTATTCTGAACCTAGAGCAGGACTTCAAGGCTCAAGTGATGAAAAAAAATCATAAAGGCCATTCAGGTTTGTGAAGGGACGTGTTGTATTTACTTAGAGGATCCAACTCTGTTCTGAGTCACCCAGATCGATAATCCCTACTTTCAGCAGAGCTGCCTTATGCAACACAGCAAGAGTGTGATGTTATTGCCACTCCCTGTTCTTGAAGTATCTGACATGTCTGTATCTGCTCCGTGGGGAATCTTTGGACAGTACTCCTTGGCCAGGTTGCTTGGACCAGCTGTCTTGTTTTGGAAAACCTAAGCTGTTTGTCTCAGCACTGTGAAGTGGTGCAGCTTTGCACCTGCAGAGCTCTGAAATGATCAAGCTGTTATTAAACCAGCAGCATTTTTATATGAAGGTGACAAGGTGACAGAAATTATTATAGTTCACTGTTGCAGAAGAGGTTTGCTTATTCACTGGTAGCAACAGTAATGAACTCAGCACTGCAGCTGGAGGTGGGGTCTGTTGGGGCTGCTTGCTGCCCAGACACAGAAAAGAACACAGGCATCACTTGTTACACCCATGCACATTACAAGGCTGTAATGAAATCCCCTTTCCTCAACAAACGTCATGCAAGCCCAAAGGGACAAGCTGGCACTAAAGCCTACAGGACGTTTGCATCAGTACACAGAACAAAAGGGGAGACATTCCCCCCACCGTTTAATTGTCTGTTTATTGAATGCATTTTCAGCTCTGCTGGGTGCTTCCCAGCACACAGGCTTAAAATGGAGCCTGCACTTTTTTTGCTTCATCTCTGCAGGGGCAAATGTGCTGAGCCATTGATTAGGTTATTTTAGGATCACAGCACGGTACAATTGCTCCCTGTTATTCTGGCAGTCATTTATCAGAAACCAGTTCATAAAGATCTTCACAAAATGCAGCTACCCGAGAACACTTCACACAGCATGTTTTAGATGTGCCTTTGTCTGCAAGTTGTTTGTGTCTTAGTAGCAGCCAAAAAGCCATTCGGATGTGTTGGTTGTCATAGTAATTTCTCTCCTTTGGAGCTAAAATAATAGCTTACAGCTCCTGCAGCTTGCTGTTGTGTAGGCTGCCTTGAACCAGAGACACTTCCATTTTGTTTTGGAGAGGGTTAGGGACTTTAATCTGCACTAAGAGACCAGCTTTCTATGCTCATGCAGCTAATTTTGAATTTAACCTTTGTGGAGGATGTGTCACAGGTCGAAAGGTTCAAAAATAAAAGCAGCCTATGAAATGGTAGGACAGCCTTGTGGCTGAGTTTTCTAATGGAGGTGAAGACTTGGGTTTGCTTTCCATTTCACTTACTGAAAACTGGTAGGACAGAGACTGAGGGTCATGCTGAGGCTGATGCATAGCGCTGAGGGCCATACAGAGCAATGGCTCAGGGGCTCACAGGGGTTTCAAAAGTGCCTAAGCGAGTCAAGCAGGTATGTGACAAGGAGGACAGCACTGCGCTATGCAGCATTTTTTCACTGGTGAAGTAACGACTGTTTGGACCTGCAGCTCTGAAGAGAGGAAAGGGATCTCACTGCAGACAAAACAGCCTTTCAGAGCAATCCTACAGCTGGTAGATGCCAGCTCCTCCCTCCATCTGTAGGCACAGAACATTTCTGAGTGACATTTTAATTGGCAGTCTTGTGGCCTGTGGGACTTCTGCTTGAAAGGGCACTGTGCAGAAGCATTTCTCAGTAGTAGGACAAGCCCCATCCTCATGGCTCTGCATAGTCACGAAAGAGGCACCAAACAGGAAGGCTTGTAAGTCATTTTGGGCTCCTGGCCTGATGAGCCAGGCATTTTTTGCAGCGTGGCACTTCTGATATTTGCCAAGGAAGCAGAAATGAAGCAGCACAATAAATTATCAGGCTGATCATTTCACCTCCTGCATCAAGAAGCAGCTGCAGGGTGACTGCAACTCAGATGCACGACAAACAGGGGTTGACCTACATAGAGTCCCAGCACCAGCAACAAGTGTCAGAGACCAGCAAAAGGGAGGAGGATACACAAGAGTGTTCAGAGAACAGGGCAGAAGGATCTAGGATGAAAGAAGAGAGAAAACAAATAGGAAAAGAATTTTGCCTCACAGTGCTGTCCTGGAAAATTCGCTGTCTGATGTGTACACGGCTGCATTGGCAGGGAGATACCAAAGGGAGATAAAAAAAACTGCATCATCTGCTAAAGGCTGTGAACACAAACAGTTCCTGTTTCAGTAACAGCAACGTACAAAGATGAAGAGCAGGAGGGTGTCTGGGGGAACCACTGGACAAAACTGGGATGTGAGGGAGGTGTGCTTGGCTTGCAGGCACCAGGTGCTAAGAACTTATTTCACACGTGTAGATGTGCAGATCCCACCCCCTCTCCCAATATTGGCACAGCATACACACAGGTTTTGTGCCTACACAGCTTTGCTGCTGAAATGTAATGCTTTACCAACAGACTTAAAGCAGCCTAGCAGGGAGCATCTCCCTTCTCCACAGGCAATGCTGGATATAGTGGCCTCATGTTTTTATATCAGGCTTGTATCTAGTGACACTGGTACAACTAAAGCCAGGTGACTTTTTTATGGCAGGATAACCCTGGAAAGCCAAGGGTGATGCTGATCTTACAGTGAACAGCAGTCTAGGACTCCTCTGATGACCAGGCCATGGCCCCTGCACATTCATGGGTGCCCCAGAGCCCCGTGGATGCAAGGAAAGTGCTTGTGCCTGTGCATGCTGGGGATGAGGGAATCAGCTCACCTGCCTGACCCTCCAGCTCAGGGCAGACCTGTGCCCAGCCCACAGCTGACACCAGGCTGGTTGGAAGTCAACAAGGCATGGTTTGGGTGTTGCCAGGCCCTCTTCACCTCACAGTGTAGATGAAGCCAAGATTACTTGTGTAGTGCAAGTAATCTAAGGATAGTGCATAAAGGTCACAGAAATTCCAGGGTAAGATTTTTTCAAGGAAATACCTGGGAAAAAAAATTATACTGGAAATCTGGAAATACTTCATTGCAAAGACTCATGCCTTTAATTTTTCCTTCCCTTTCCTGATTAGAGAGCCAAACTTTTAATTATCATAGAATGTCTTGGGTTGGAAGGGACCCCTAAAGGTGATCTAGTCCAACCTCCCTACAATAAACAGGCACATCTCCAACTAGACAAGATTGCTCAGAGCCACATCAAGCCTGACCAGGGATGGGGCCTCCAACACCTCTCTAGGCAACCTGGTCCAGTGATCCACCACCCTCGTACTGAAGAACTTTTTCCTAATGTCTAAGCTAAATTTACCCTTTTCTAGCTTAAAACCATGACCCCTTCTCCTATCATTACATGCCTTGTGAACAGGTCTTCCCCAGCTTTCCTGTAGGCCCCCTTCAGGTACTGGAAGGCCACTATGAGGTCACCCCAGAGCCTTCTCTTTTTCAGGCTGAACAGCCCCAACTCCCTCAGCCTGTGCTCATAAGAGAGGTGCTCCAGCCCTCTGATCATTTTTGTGGCCCTTCTCTGGACACGTTCCAACAGGTGCACATTGTTCTTGTGCTGGGGGCACCAGAGCTGGATGCAGCACTCCAGCTGAGGTCTCACCAGGGCAGAGCAGAGGGGCAGAATCACCTCTCTTGATCTGCTGGCCACACTTCTCTTGATGCAGCCCAGGATGGAGTTGGCCTTCTGGGCTGCAACTGCACATTGGTGGCTCATGTTCAGCTTTTCATCCACTGGTACCCCCAGGGCTTCTTCCACAGGGCTGCTCTCTAGCATGTCTTCCCCTAGCCTGTACTGGTATCTCTGGTTGTGAGCATGCCACTGGTAAATGTTGCAAAAAATATAATAATAACCAATGTACTTGTAAAGTACCCAGGATCCACACGTGATGCTTGTGTTTTCCAGATGTCTGAATTCAGTCAATTTGTTAATTGAGTTACACACTAACTCAGGAAGTAGAGTATGTCACCATGGCTCACAGAGAGACTTCACAGTCTCATGAAAGCAGTGGATATAGGCATGTATAGAGCAGGATTGAAGGCCACACAAAAACCAGCATCATTTTTTCCCACTTCATGCTTGCTTCAGTCACAAAAATACGCTGCGCAGGCAAGTGCTGCTCATTGCACAGTGACAGTTAAACGCTTTCTTTTCCAATCCACTCAAGTTGTTTTCATCCTGTAGCTAGTCCAAGATCAATGCTTAGTCACTTGACCTTCCTATACAGGCTAACAATGTGCTACTGTTCAGTAAAATGGATGCCAATTATTTGTTACCAGGTTAACTGGAGAAACGAGATGTCACATTGCTGGTACCTGCTAAACTAATATTACCAACAAGTACAACAAATGGAAAAAGGTTTAAAGAATAACATTAAAGCTTTGGAAGTCTTTTCTTTTCCTGTGTGGTTAATTAAACTATGCCAGTAGCAAGTATCTGTGGCAGCTCTTGAAACTAAGCAGCAAACTCTCATGTTAGGAGAATGCAGCTACTTAGAGATCTGAGGTTTTTCTGAGTGATCTGTGCTTTTCCAAGTCAGATCAGGAGTATTTTACTGAATTTGAAACTTTCCATGGGGCTTAAGTGGGGAGTTGAAACACCACCTACCAGAGGATGTTAACTGGAATACAGCCTAGCACTGGCTGGAAGAAAGCTCAGTAAAGGTCACGCCATACAAGAAAACTTGACCTTCATCACGTGCAGGCGCACCACGCTAACAGAGTGATGCTGTGGTTGGACAAGTGCACCTTATGCATGAAGAAGTGATGCATCATCAAAAAGATTTTGAAGAAAGTCACAGCAGCTTGATTGTGCAGGCTTCAGCCAGGAGAACATATAAAGTGTTCTGTGTTAAACTCGTTGTGATGTTTCGTTTTTTTTTAATCCGAGAATTTCCTGTTATCTTTTTATAAAGCTCTTGGGCTACGTTTTCTGCTATTGTATCAGAAAATTTGGCTGCATCTTTTGCCCTGGTGGACTGTCATGTACCAAAATATTAAAATTGTCCTTGAAGCACTCCAGTAGAAACAATGTTTAAGATGCAAAACCCTAAATGCAACAGGAAAAAAAAAATTCCTCTGGCAAGAAGCTTTAAGAAACAAAAAGCAAACTGAAAGGCATATGATAATATTTCACAGTCAGTCCAATTTATTACCTGATTCTATAGATTATCAGCTGTCTCTGAAACTTATCACTTGTATTTCTTGTAGCAAACACCTGCAGTTTTAGCACAGTAACACAATCTTTTTCTTTACCCAAAACAGGCAGGTGTGGGAGAATATTTGCTTTCCTTAAACAGGAAATATGCAGCCATCATGTGGACTTAAAATCATAATTAAAAACATGATCCAAGTAGGAAGATACAGTCTCAAGTTGCTACAAGGTGAAGAAAACAATTCAGGCTGTCTCTTTTACCACAAAAAAAATACTTCTGATTTTTAAGCTTTGGTTCATAGGGAGCAGGACAGGGCTAATTCATTACTTTTGACTTCTAGGATGGGCAGTACTGGTCTAAAGAATGATTAATGAGAGTATTTATGGACTGCTAGATTTTTCTTTGGGTTAATTTGGGAGGATATTTTATTATTAATTATTTGATATTTGACATTTGTAATGACTCACAAGATGCACTTTAGGAAGTCTTGTTATATTAAAAGCAAAAGCTGCAGCTATGTTAAGAATTCGGGGGAGGCTGCAGAAAACTTTCTCCACTGGATAACTAGTTTGAGCTAGATAAGTATGCTTGCTGGCATAATTATCATCTCTTGCCACAGCAACTCTTCTTCAGCACAGACATCATCATCAGATGAAAAAACAAAATAATTACTGAAAGTTTGCTCACACATACCATTAAAATAATTTATGGTAGGTAGCCTGTCTAAATGTGTGGCTTAGCTGGGCAATGCATGGATGCTCCTGTGAAGTGGGGTGTGAAAAAACAGATGATGTCATCTCCTAAGGACATGCTTCATGAAGTGCAACAACTTCCTCGTCAAATCACTGGAGCTCTTAAAGAGTCAACAATGATGCTTCACAGACCTGATTGGTATAAACAGCATTTCCTCAGCTGGGGAGAGTGTGCCAACCTAAGGAGTAGTTGTGGAGTAGCTCAGGTGGTGAATAGTATTGCAGTTGCATAAGAGAAAGCTGACTGCATATAGATATCTACTATGCATTCACTGAGCCCCACCACAATGTTGTCACCTTTGGCTGCCAGCAGCTGCCACTTAATTGACACAGGTTCAGGGTAAAGTGGGATGTATTATTTTTTTCTTTATCCTCTTGGTGAAAGCAATTTACTGCTTTGTTGCAGTCAAAATTGTTGTGCTATTGCTCTGCGTGGGGGTCTGGGAAAGTGCCAAAAGTTATGCTATAGGGAAATCACAAAGGATTTACATCAAGGCTATTGCAGCTAACTAGGTGAAACGGTACAGAATGTTTTATTTGGCCAAAGTCAGTAGAACATTCTTTCTAATGGGCAAAAATAAGTGGAGACAACATTTTAATGCTAATCAATAATAGTAATCCTCATGTACCACATACAGCACAGAGACATTAGTAAGCAGAACTGCTTTGAACTTACAGAATGTTTGCTTTACAATGTACAAAATGCTGTACAATGTACATTAAACCAATGTACATTAAGCCCCAGCAAATGTATCTCACAGAATCAGAGAATCACAGAATGGTTGGGGTTGGAAGGGACCTCTTGGAGATCATCTAGTCCAATCCCTGTGCTAAACCAGGTTCATGTAGAGCAGGTTGCACAGGATGGTGTCCAGGTGGATTTTTTATATTCCCAGAGAAGGAGACTCCACAGCCTCTCTGGACAGCCTGTTCCAATTCTCTGTCACACGTCTGTCATCTATAAGACACTAGTTTACACTCTGAGGAGGCAGCAACTCCAACCAGCACAATGGTGGGGAAACCTCTGCACTGCACAAAATCTCACCCTGTAGACATTCTTGCTTAGCAGTTCAATATCCATCCCCAATCCCCTCCCTGCCACAAAAAGCAAAGT
Organism: Chaetura pelagica; assembly: GCF_000747805.2. Lineage (NCBI taxonomy): Eukaryota > Metazoa > Chordata > Aves > Apodiformes > Apodidae > Chaetura > Chaetura pelagica. The sequence goes on along the minus strand of NW_009951818.1, from coordinate 517,080 downwards.
AGCCCTGTGGTACTACTCCATCCTGGATGGAGACAAAGGAGATTCAGATTAGAAATAAATACAGTAACTTGTAGGAAGGCACCTGGCTCTCAGGCATTCTCTTAGACTGAGCCTTATGCTCCACTTCAGTTTTCACCATCAAAGATCAAGACACAAACCACAGAACATTGATTACTTTTCTATTTTAGAAATGCATATCCTTTCTGATAACTCTTCTCCAAAGGTTCATACCAAATGGTGGTTCTGAGAAACAGCCCCTGCTCCACAAATTGCTACTCATTTTTAGGAGCTTGTTGCCCAATTCAGAATTGTGACCCATTCCTCCTTGGGGGGTACAACGCTCAGGGATAAAAAATGCTTCCAAAATCTCCATCTTTAAAATGGAGAAGCTATTTTAAGAGGGGGAGGACAGTTCTGCTGTCTGGATAAGTATGCCCACAGATGTCAGTTCAGGTTGTAAGCAGGAGTCAGAGCTGACCAAGGGCATGATTTGTGTGCATGAGATGGGAAAGCTGTCTGTTTTCTCAGCAGGAGAAGCTGGCCCAGGATATTTTGTGTGAGCAGCCCTGAGAGCATTATGCTGACAGGTAGCCAGGACCTCTTCCTCTGGCAGGCCATGTTGGCCAGCCCTCTTTTGTCTCCATACACTAGGACATCCCAGTGTCCTGCTCACTGCTCATGGTTCTATGTCCACATTTCCTGAGCCAGGCAGGACAAGGAAGCTGCCTGGGTTTCTTTCAGAGCACTTTGCTATGCTCAGGACACAGCCAATGTGCATGAACTGCAGGTACTCTGCAAAGTCCTTGATTTAATGGCACCAGGGATGTGTGTAGCAGCTGCAGAACTGACTTTAGTCATGGGTAAAGGGAGTTTTCTAGGACAGCCATAGCTGTCCTCCTAGAAAATGAGCCATAGCTCTGCTCCTCATTTCACCTACCCTACAGTCCTGGAGAGATAAGCTAGTCCTGCTGCCAAGAGGGGATGTGGAATGGCCTCAAATAGGCAAACAAAGCACCTCTGTGTGGCACAGCTGTATGGCACTGGAGTTGTCCACCTTTTCTGGACTTGACAATGGATCAGCAACCCACCAGCAAAATTAAGAAATTTCAGAACTGTGGTTATTTTATGCTACAGCCCAGAAGAAGCAAAACCACCCATAGATGGAGATGTGAAAGTGTCACTGCAGTGTCTTGAAGAACAAGTGGTGTCTAGTATTTATGCAGAAAAGGCTGATCTGAACCAGAGAGAGGAAGTACTGATTAGATATGTTACACTGTCCATCCAAGAAAGAAGGCCGGTAACCAAACAAATAATAAATGTAAGAAACCAAACACTGCCACCCCTAACCCCTCTGGGTTCCCCTGGGGAGACCATACTTAGGGAAGAGCTGTGACCCTGAGACTTTTACCTCTACTGTGGCTGCTGCACCAGCATAAACAAGTGTAGTGCCTCTGGTCTGCTGCTGTACCTCTGGTGTACTCAGGTCTGAAAAATATAATAGGATGACCTGTCAGCATTACCTTTTTATCCTTTTAACATAGGGAAGATACACATGCTGTAGATTGCAAAGAAAAAGAATTAAGCATGCAAAATCAGGAAGAATTTCAGTCAAAGAATTTCAGGAAGAGGACAGAAAGGCACTAGAATATGTTGCCTAGGGAGGCTGTGGAAGCCCCCTCCCTGGAGGTGTTCAAGGCCAGGCTGGATGACACTTGTGCAGCCTGGTCTGGTGGGAGGTGTCCCTGCTCATAGCAGGGAGGTTGGAACCTGATGATTTAGCTACTTTACTGTTGGCCACAGACGCCAAAGCCTAGAAGAAGCAAAACCACCCATAGATGGAGATGTGAAAGTGTCACTGCAGTGTCTTGAAGAACAAGTGGTGTCTAGTATTTATGCAGAAAAGGCTGATCTGAACCAGAGAGAGGAAGTACTGATTAGATATGTTACACTGTCCATCCAAGAAAGAAGGCCGGTAACCAAACAAATAATAAATGTAAGAAACCAAACACTGCCACCCCTAACCCCTCTGGGTTCCCCTGGGGAGACCATACTTAGGGAAGAGCTGTGACCCTGAGACTTTTACCTCTACTGTGGCTGCTGCACCAGCATAAACAAGTGTAGTGCCTCTGGTCTGCTGCTGTACCTCTGGTGTACTCAGGTCTGAAAAATATAATAGGATGACCTGTCAGCATTACCTTTTTATCCTTTTAACATAGGGAAGATACACATGCTGTAGATTGCAAAGAAAAAGAATTAAGCATGCAAAATCAGGAAGAATTTCAGTCAAAGAATTTCAGGAAGAGGACAGAAAGGCACTAGAATATGTTGCCTAGGGAGGCTGTGGAAGCCCCCTCCCTGGAGGTGTTCAAGGCCAGGCTGGATGACACTTGTGCAGCCTGGTCTGGTGGGAGGTGTCCCTGCTCATAGCAGGGAGGTTGGAACCTGATGATCTTTAAGGTCCCTTCCAACCTTAACATTTCTGTGATTCTAAGGCAAAAACATAAATAATGGAAAATGCCAAGATGAAGTTGCAAATGCAGGTTAATTTTGCCCTCTCGTGCCTCTTGTTTCAATAAGGACTTTAAATTTACAGCCATTGGGTTCATTTGCTCCTGGGGCCTCAGACTCAGTTGATGCACTGGACAGGCTGTGTACAGACAGCAAGCAAGTGCTTAGTCTTTGCTTTCCTCCCATTCCTGCAGGGACCCCAGGCCATGCCCAGAACATACTCCTCAGCTCTTCTTCTGGTAAAAGAATGACTTGTTTTCTTCTTAGTATTAGTGTGCATAGTGTCAGTATAGTGTTTGTGTGCACTGATTGTATATACAGAAGAGCAGTGGCAATAAACTCAAACACTTGAAAACTTTGTGTCAGGACATGTAAAAGAAAATCTGATATTTGCTTGTAAGATTTTACAGCTCATGTACTTGAACTGACTACAGCTTGTTTGCCCTGGCATGGGGCATTATTAAGAATAATGTTTTACTGTTGCAGTCAAAGCAAGTTAATTTTTTTTCAGAAGTACTGGCTAGACAGTGATATGTTTCTCTAAGTTTACTTAGATAAATAAACTTGGAGTTACTTGGAGTCTGATGCTTTAAGAAACAATAAATATCACAATATTTGTTATACTTTTGAAAGTGCTGGTAATAGTGCAAAGATTGCTGATTCTCCTATGTAAGGCACTAATTTTAAGTCCTTACTGGTCAGTCTTTCTGTCTTCTACCACAGCTGTATATTGACCCAAGCACACACCAATTTAGGTATTGAAGCCAGTGCCAAACATGTTGAGCAGTCATAGTTTCTCTTGACAGTAACTAGTCTAACTAGCAACTAGTGCTGAGTACTTCTGTATTTTTGGCTCCAGAAGTCTTGTAATGAGTACTCAAATGTAGAGATCTATAAACTACTGGTAGATTGGAAAGAGCAGTAAGTATCTGTAAGTGCTGTCCAGCCTAGAGGATAGCATGGATAAATCAAAATCAAAATAATAAAAAGTAAGAACTGAGAAAAATGGTCCCGTTCGGTTTATCCAGGTATGTTGATGTTTTCACCATCACCCTGTAGCCAAGGTAGAGTGGTAACTTACAGCAGGAGGGAGTCAGAGCACTGATTTCTTAAGCTGTTGAGACTAAATTCAAAAAAGGAGCAAAACCCTGCACATTCATGCCTCAGCTGTAGGTAATGAACACCAATGTAACCTTTAAGATGCCAGATTTCACATTCAACCTGCATGCTACATCTAACTTTGTGATTCCCCCGACTGTCTGTGGGCTCCTCAATTTTTGGTAAAAGGGAATGAGTTGAAATTATCAATGTGGGAAAGCCACAATAAAGAGCACTGTTGGAAGGGAGGTCTTAAGCCTTGAACATGCAGAGTCCTGCAATGCAAAACCTCCCAAGAGCTGTCGCCATCTCCTCCAAGTGCAGACCCCCCATTCTTGTTCAGAACAGCTGAGTTTTGGCTGAGCAAGAACTGAAAAATGAAACCCTGCAGCAGCAGAGCTTCCCTCACCACCAACGCTGATGCACCTCTACTGGTGGGGCTCAGGAGATCGTGCTGCTCCCCTCCTATCCTGCCAGCATCCCCCTTCTGCATCATACTGTGGCAAAGCAGCTGTGCAGAGCTCTCCACTTCTATTGGTCTAGCCTCCAGATGAAATTACTTTTCCTTCAGAATGGCATTTTCTTGGCTTCAGTCCTTGACTGAGGCTTCTGCTGTTGCATGCCCTCAGCCGAAACAGCTTGTGTCAGCAGCAGACACAATATGCCAGAGGGGGTGAACTGTGGCTAACAGCCCTAATGTCAATGTGTTAAGAAACGTGCTGCCATTCTCCTCACAAACTGCATGTCTACTTATGACTCCCCTCAGGCTCCAGGAAGGTCCCTGGTATTGGTTTCCATCAAATATGCATGTGAAAACATGCTTAAGGCTATTAAACAGAAAGGTATGAAGTGGCTTCTGACTCAGAAGATCCTTTAACAGCTGAAAGGTGGAAAGCATACCTGGGAACACTCACGCCATGCATTTCATTTTTTACCTGTTGCTATATATATACTGCTGGCAGCTCTGCAGCATAGGATGCTTGTAGATTCAGCTGAAAAGGGCAGATCAGGTCTTAGTGTTATATCACCCCGAACACACTCAGCACAGTAAAGTGTGAAGGACGAGCTTTCATCTCACATTCGAAAGTCATAGCCAGACCATTCTGAGGTATCACCCTCTTGTTAACATCCCACTATGAATGTCATTACTAGATCAACTCATGCTAATGAGTTTTCCCTTATGGCCACGTGAACAATGTCCTTTCCCCATTTTTATTCTAGCTGCTACTTGGATTCCTGTGGTATCTAAATGCACTGATCTTAGCACTGGAAGTGTGATGTGTTAGCATGTTAGGAAACATTAATCACTGCAATGAGCCAATAGGCTAATGTAATCTAAATTACAGTGAAGGACATAAGAAACACAGGGCAGGAAAGGAAGAGGAGATAAAATTGTACTGGCAACACGTACATCCAAACTATGTGCATAATTTGGTGGTTTCAATTTCTGCTGGGTTTGGGGATTTTCCTTTACATCCATTGCCCTGCTCTTTATGTAATTCTGTGGTTGTACCTGACTGCATGGTAGTAAGTAAATAACACTAATTCCTTTTCTTATTGGAGGGTAGAGGACTGAAACCATGACTTCTGTTTATCAGCTTCAGGAAAGAAAAATTGTGCGAAAAGAACTATTTTGGGCAGTTATAGCACCTTTCATCTCTCTCTTTTATACGAAAAGAAGCAGGTCTGACAAGCAACATAACAATGAAATTGTTCTGCTGAGTCAGATGCTTGGTTTCAAACTTACATAACTGGGATGTATTTCCATATTTCCTCCCTCCTTTTGTATGCATGAAGCACAGACAGAAAGAATAACTGCTCCAAGGATGCTCACAGTAGCTTCTTGTGGAAGTTTCAGTGTTCCAGTTTAAATATGGAAAAGATTTTCACATCTCCATTGTGGAATAATAAAATACTGAAGTCAGCAAAGCAGGGTCTGCTACCAAGTGACATTGGAGTCCACATGCTGCACAGAAGCATGATGAAACTTGTCTGTTTCTTGGAACACTCAGTAAACAAGAATTTGCTCAAACAGGAAGTGACTTCCTCATTTTCAGAAAATTTTCTATACATGGGGGGAAAGAAAATTTAATTATTGCAGAAAAACGAATTATTGCAGCATTTCAGTGCTGTTTTCTGTCTGTAACTGGCATGTTCTGTGATTTCTCAGGCTGTTATTTTTTGCAACAGTATGGTGTAAATGTCTGCTGAAATCCCAGAACTCTAGCACATAAAACTAATTTCTTATAAACTTAATCTGGCAAGTAAGCATTTATGTCCATAGCAGAAACATTGGTACTGTCTGTAGAAGTAAGTCAAGTGCCAAGGAAAAGGAAGTTTACTGTTCACAATGGCATGCTCCTCATTGACTATTTGAACCTACAGCATATATATGTAGAGCTTCAGCCCTGTGGACTGTTTGCTTTAAAAGCTGTCATAAATTGTTGTTAAAAATGAAAAGCAGGTAGAAGAAATATTGAAAGGGAAACATAAATTAAGAAACAGAGACCAAAGAGAAAACAGGAAGATGAGAAATGTAGCAAGTTAAGTTAAACCAAATCTATGTGTTTGTAGATAAGATGACTAGATGAGCTTCCTGAGATACGCAGGTTCAAATTGTATCTGGAAGAATGGGAGATTGAACCTCCTCCCACATCTTGGAGGACTGCCTTTACCACTGGGTTTTAGGATAACATAAAATGTTTAAAAATCACTTTTCACTTTCTTTTCTAGCTTGCAAGTACCATTTCAGGTTGAAGACCACGCTGTGTTTGTTACAAGTGTGGGGTCTGGGGGTTTTTCCCACACACACACACACAGAAACGAGAATAATAACAATTATTTTGGCTGTCTTCTGAATTACATCCTTCCCTCTTATTTGGCTGCTCGATTGAAAAAGCAGTTACTTGCACAATCCTATACCCATTCTTCACTGACCTACTTTCAGCGGGGTTTCACTCCACATCCATCTGGGTTTGGCAGCCACAGCAGCAGTAACTGATTCAAGTAGAAAGTCCTGTAAGCCACTTGTAACATGGAAAGCCTTTCTGGGCCTCCATTTATGAGGAAGCCACCTCCTGAACAAACTGACAGAAGATACAGATTGGTGGTCTGCAAGATGGGTGGAAAATTGGCTAACAGGCTGCACTCAGGTGGTGGTGATCAATGATTTTTCCTCAGGTTTGAAGCCTATAACAAGTAGGGTCCCCAGCAATTGACACTGGGCCTCACACTTTGCATTGTTCATGTTCACAAAGGATCTGGATGATTGGATTGAAAGCCTTGCGTGGCTGCGGAGCAACCTTGCTGAAAGGGACCTTGGGTTCCTGGTAGCCAACAAGCTGAGCATGAATCAGCAGTGTGCTGCTGCAGCAACAAAGGCCACTCAGATCCTGGGCTGCACATACAGGGGTATTACTAGCAGGGATAGAGATGTGCTCACCTCACTCTCTGTTCAGTGCATTTGGAGTATTGTGTCCAGTTCTGGTCCCCACGTTTCGAGAAAAACAGGGACTGATCGGAGAGGGTCCAAAGGAGGGCTGCAAAGATGATCATAGGGCAGGGCAACCTGCCATTGGAGGGAAGACTGAAGGAGCTTGTCTCCCTGGAAAAGGCTTGGGAACAGCCTCATCACAGCATTCCAGTATTCAGAAGGTGGCTACAAAGATGATGAAGGCTCTCTCTTCACAAGGAGAACTGAGGAACAAGAGACAAAAGATGAAGAGGGGAGTGGAACATCTCCCTGATGAGGAAAGGCTGAGGGAGCTGGGCCTCTTTAGCTTGGAGGAGACTGAGGGGTGACCTCATCAATGTTTACAAATATGTAAGGGGTGAGTGTCAGGGAGATGGAGTTAGGCTTTTTTCAGTGATGACCAGTGATAGGACAAGGGGTAATGGGTGCAAATTGGAGCACAGGAGGTTCCATGTGAATATCAGGAAGAACTTCTTTCCTGTGAGAGTGACAGAGCCCTGGAACAGGCTGCCCAGAGAGGCTGTGGAGTCTCCTTTGCTGGAGACATTCAAGCCCACCTGGACACGTTCCTGTGTGATGTGCTCTGGGTGACCCTGCTCTGGCAGGGGGGTTGGACTGGATGATCTTCCGAGGTCCCTTCCCGCCCCTAGGATTCTGTGACCCTGTGACCCGCGGGCCGGCAGCTCAGGGCCGGGTGCGGAGCTGGGCGGCTGCGCCTGAGG
>NW_009951818.1:498964-506762 GCF_000747805.2 Chaetura pelagica | reverse complement strand
CGGGGTGTGCGCGGTGGGGGTGTTGCGGGCCGCTCGTTGCCGCCTCGGGTGTTGCCGTCGCCGCGAGTTTTGGTGCTTGCCCTGTTGCTCGGTAACCATAGGAACGCGGAGCGGGGGAAGAAGGCGAGGCGGCGGGTTTCTCCCCCCCGCTCTGCGCGGTACCTTTGTGTCCGGCAGCGCCCGGCGAGGAGCCGCATCGCCAATGGCCGCCTGCTCTGCTCTTCAGACGCGCCTGTGGGCCTCTCTGCTCCCACCCTCACACACACAAATGCCAATTAAGCACGCTGGTTCACCGAATTTTTATTTTTGGCTACGTCCATTCTTCATGAATTTGTATCTTGAGTATCAATAGTCCTTGACCTTCATTTGGGCAAACGGGACTTTTGTGCCTACGCTTGGATTTCTTAGCTAATTCTTCAGCTGAACGTAACAATTTTTTTTCTTCCTGATGGCTCTTTCTATTGCTTGCTTGAGAAAGCAGGATCGAGAAAACGTCGATTTAATGGCAAGCCTTGAAATTTAGGATACCTCTGTTTCACGATTTATTAAAATGAACTTGCTTAGCAATGGGATGAGCTAATGAGAGGGCGTTTGCTGTCACCATCTCTCCAGCGGTTAAACCTCTTGATGGATAAGGGTGCCTGCTCAATTAGTACAAAGGTTCTCAGATAAACTGCATCAAAGATACATCTCTGGAGAGACCTATTTTAATTCTATAGTTTCTTGTGGGCAAAGCATCGTTTCTGTTGCAGTCAGGGCTTAACAATGTGCTCTGCCTTAAAGATCAGTTCTGAACCAAATCCATACCCTTGGTGATGTTACCTTCACATTTTGTCATGTAGGAGAGCTGGACATCGTGCAGAGTTTCAAGTAGGAACTGCTGTTGCCTTTCCTCTTTTCTGCAGTGTTTTATGAAATCAGCTAGTTTTGGGGGTTTTTTTGGGTGTTGTGTTTTTTTTTTTTCCCCTCCTTCAATTCCGGCTTCTGGCTCTGATTGTCTTCATGTTTTCCTCAGTATCTCAGTTTATCCTAGTTAATGTGCAAAACACACTGCCATGCCCCTTTAGATAACGAGAGCACACGGTATGTCGTTTTGTTTTGGATTTCAGGAATACCATGTGCTGAGTCTCGTGAATAAAGAGGCTGAAAACAATCGTGTGGCGTGTCAAGAACGTGAGGATTTTTAGGCAGCCTGTTGTGTCAGTTGCAGGGTGCCTCAAGGAGATGCCTGGTCACTGATGTTATATTGGCAAAGCTGTATGCACAGGTCTTCTGTAAGAGAGGCTTGATAATAGGGATCAAAGCAGTTTCTTAAGAATAAGCTGCAACATCAAGCTGTAACAAGATATATGAAAAATTAATAACTGAGTGCTTTTGTTAGTAATTTTATATGGGGCATTTAATAGCAAAATGCCAGAATCTGTTCATTAGAGTTAGTTAATGCAAGTTTAATATTTAATAGATTAAAAAAAGGTGCAGGAAACTTAGTTATTCTGTGATGTATCTTATTAATTTCTTCCCAGGAGAATGTTCTTATGTTAGAAAAGTTGCATGTGGTTTAGGGCAAAGACCTGTAAGATGAGCGTAGGCTCAGAGAAGGGAAAAAGTCCAAGTATTCTGGGTTGCTCAGAAGAGAGTAGAAGAAGAGTAAGTGAAGATTAGTGGTAGCCTCACTGTTTTTTTCCTAACATGCATCCTCGAATATTGGTGAACACCGCACTCATATGGGTTATATGCTCTCTTTGTATAAAAGCTACTTTGTAGGACCCTGGCTCATGGGTGGTGGGGTCTCTCTGCTGGGCTATGTTAGTTACTGGGGTATTTTCCTTTTCCTCTGGGATTGTTTCACTGGGTTGAGTAAGCCCTTCATGCCTCTAAGTTTTGGGTTGGGTTTTTTTGTGTATGTTTTTGTTTGTTGTTGGTTTGGTTTTTTTCAAATGAGTATGTAGAAGTCTGCATGTGAGATCCAGATGGGGAAACCCAACATTTATTTTTCTCTTCTTTTTCCTCCGTTTCCCACTTGTGTGGACACTCCTCAAAGCCCAGAGATGTACCCTCTTCCTTAAGGCTCAACGCAAGGCTCAGGAGCGTGGAGAGCCAGGAGTGGAGCAGAATGTTGCCTGGGAGGGGGAAGTAGTTTTGCGGAAGTGTTCTGTGAGGGAGAGTGTCATTTGGAAGAATGACTTTTACAGAGTTGTGTGGTGGTGAAGCCTTGGCACGGGAGTCAGAATTGTGGTGCAGCAGAGGGTCAGGACTGGAAGAATACAACCTGCATTTTCTGTAGCATCCACCTGCCTTACTGTCTCTGACATGCCAGTTGTTAAATATTTCTGTGAACTAAGGAAGACCTATTATCCCCATCCTCACCCTTGAGGAAATGAGATGTAGTATCTAAATATATGAACGTAACTACCAGCTCTTGCAAGGTAAGATAAGGGTGTGAACTTGCGGCTCTCGGCTGCTCTGGTGTAACTTCCGACGTGCACTGTTCTTGCTCTGTGGCGAATGGAAAGCAGCTCACCTCGCAACTCGCTGGTCTCGCGTCTGTCACAGGCAGTTGCAGCAACCGTAGCTAGATGGCTGTGAGTTCAGATCTTGACCTGCTTTTGCAGTGGCTTACTCGTATATCCATTTCTTAAATGAAGTTCATCCTAGAGATGTGCTATAGATCAAGTAAAAATCATCTTCCAGCCTTTGTTCTCCATCAGGAAGAGTAACTGTTGCCTTCAGGCTAGTTCTTCTAGCACCTCTGGCTGAATCTCATGATGATGCTGTGTGTTGTGTGGGGTGTTTGCTTGTTTTTTTCTAAAGGGGTCTTCAGATTGTGATAAACAAAGGGGAAAAGAGAGCAGTGTCTTGGTTTGAGCCAGGATGAAGCCAATTTTCCTTCAAACGGTGACAAACAGAATAGAGTTTCAGTTGGAATGCACCTACAGAATTTATTCTAGTCCAACCGCCTGACCATTTCAGGGAGGATTTGGAATTAGCAGATGGGGCCAGAGCGCAGGTATTCTGTTCTGTAGCAGTTGAAAGAATACAGTGGTAGAGAGTGCTAGGAAGAGGTATGCATTAAACAAGAGAAACAATATCCCAAACTCCACATCCACAACAAAACTAGATTGCCAGACAGCCTTCCAGAAAATGGGGTGTGATTAACCCGAGCCCTCTTCCTCTGCACACTGCCCTTGCTGCCCCCAAACCCAGCAGTCCAACAAATAAAATAAAAATGAATTCAGGATATACAAAATATATTCTTCTGTTGCATGGATCCTTAGTTTGGTCTTGTTTGCTTGGTTCTTCAGAAACGCTGCCTTAATTCACTGTGTACTGGAAGTACTGTTGTCACTGCAAAGCTACAGGAATTCCAGGTGGGACAGGGGGAGGAGTCTCCTGTACTTCCCTAGTAAAGAAACGGAACTGCTCAAGTTAGGCATGTGTGATCAGTAATGATAATGTACAACAGGGCAAAGAACTAATGCTATCATAATGTAGTACAACTAGCAGTTGAAAAGTATGCATGAAATGCTGTGTATCTGCATATGAAAGCCTTTCCTCATCAGACCATCCTCAGTGGGTAGAGCAGAAATTATTGGGAAATGTGTTGTGTACCTTCACCTTGCCTTTATAGTGTGGTAATTTTAGCTACCCTTGACATCCTGCAAGGCAGTTGGGTGCAGATCAACTGATCTGTCCATCATTAGGCAATAAAGAAATTTTGGGCACGTACATAACTAACAAGAAACCTTTTGGGGCTTTCCCTCTGCCAATGCTGTCACATTTATAAAAGAAATTTCAGAGCATTTAAGAGTGATGTAGCAAGAGGAAAAAACTGAGAGTAAGTAAGGTAGTCTGAATGGTGAGAAATAAAATAACAGTATATTTAGGTACCCAAGGGAGAGAATATGAAGGAGTGCCATCCTTTTGCAGTGAGGAGAAAAAGAGAGACAGAGGACGTATACAGAGAAACAGCAGAGGAGCGGATGGTCCAGGAAAGGTGGTACACACTAATAGAACCAAGGTGAATGTATGGACTGGAAAGTGCCTGGAGAAAGAATAAAGGACAAATTTATATGCAAACAGTTGGTTGAAAAATTCTCTAATTTGGAATTGGGGAGCAAGATAAACATCATCCTAGAGCCCATGACAACTTTCTTCCTTTTCAGAATGGCAAATCATAATTTGTAAGCAAGAAACCAGTGGTATGTGTAAAATGTTATCTAGAACTACATAGGTCACCAGAGAAAGGATGTTCAAATGCTGCAGCCGTTGTTGGAAGCTTCTTGTGTTGCAGTCTTACATGTGTGAAGTAACTTGTTTGTGCCTCACCTACTTGATTATGTCGGCACTTCCGTTCCTGCCTCAGCTCTCTATGGAAGCCGTTTCATTGTTAAGCATTTTGATGTTCCTAGCTTCTTTCTTGAGGGAAACCTTTTTTGTCCTCATTACTAGTCTTGAGCACTTAGAAAGGAAGTCTGTTTCCATTATCTATTTAATAATTGCATTTTCTGTCCAACTAATGATTCTTAAATAAATTGCTATTGAGCTTTCAAAAACCTTTAAGCCATATATATTAATGAGTACAGCAGTAAGGTTAGCTCATCTGTTCTCCTGGCTTTGGTGGAGTGCAGGTGTCCCGCTGGAGTTTTGCACTGGGCTTTAGTGTCATGAGAGTTGGAGTTACTGAAGGACTTCTTTGTAAGCAGAGAAATACTGGTGGTGATTAATCTCTATGTGAGCAGATGCTTTGTGTGAACTGTGCAATGTGTAGTTCTCAAGGTACAGTGGCTGTGAGATCTTGGTTAAAATCCTGTGTTCTTCATCTCTGGGAAGAAATTATAGCAGCATTTGTATGAGTTGTATGTGTGCTGGCCTTAGCTGTGGAAGATGCTTTACACTTGCAGACATGTTTGATTTTTCATGTGGTCTAGTGGTTTCGTTTTTTCTTCTTTTAGAGGAAATCAGGAATCATTTTAGATTTGCTTGGTAGTGCAGCTTGGTAGCTGCAAAACTTGTTTGATGGTAATATGTGTGTCTGCCCTTTGTGAAGAGTTTTTTTGCACTTAAACATACGCCTGTGGCACATGTTCATGTTTTTCACCAGTATGTTCTGTGCTTTTTAGTTTGTGGCTTCCTGGCTCAGGACTGGCTTATGCTCCATTCTTGTGCTGCTGTTTATTGCTGCTCGGTAGAAACTATTTTGAATAAAGCAGAAGCTCTCTGATTTGGCCATTCATTGCCTCAGTGGTTTTATCTGTATTAATTAGTTTTTGAAATACCATATAAGCAAGTCCTTAATTTCATGGCCAGTTACTGAGATTTTGCTGTTTTTTTTTAGGAGGAGGGTTGATGCTTTTTTTTTTTTTTTTAATATTCCATGCTTCATGAGCCTCTGTGCAAGTTTCTTTAATAGCAGCAGTGTTAGGACTTAATGATTCTTGGTAAGTCTACTATACAACACCCTACTAAAGGTTGCTCTCTATATGCTGTTATGGCAGAAGGAAATTGTGCTTGGAAAGCCACGTGTTGCTTTTAACTACAAAAGAAAGCAAAATATGTATTTGCTGATTGTTTTCAGAATAATTCCAGTTGAAGAAATGTGGACATCTGTATATGTGTCCTTTAAACTGGAAAGAGGGTAGATTTAGGTTGGACGTTAGGAAGAAGTTCTTCACTATGAAGGTGGTGGAACAGTGGCACAGGTCACCCACAGAAGTAGTTCATGCCCCCTCCCTAGAAGTGTTCAAGGCCAGGTCAGATGGGGCTGTGTGCAGCCAGGTCTATTGGGAGGTGTCTCTGCCCATGCAGAGGGGTTGGAACTAGATGATCTTTAAGGTCCCTTCCTACCCAAACCATTCTATGATTCTATGATATGTGCATATCACTTACGTATATTGTTTTTGAATATGCAAGTATGAAAGTTGTTAACTTTTGAGTTTGTCCTATTAGAAAGATATGTATATATCTTCAGTATGTAAGCTTAAGTGAACTGCTAATAAATAAAAACACACCAGCATACGCATGACAAAGAAACATGAACTGAAACAATAATAGATTGAACTAGGAAGGGGAGAGAGAGAAATAACATTATTTTATCACCCACTCTTTGAAAAGCTTAACTTGATGTATGGGGTGCTAATTTGGTATGATCTCTTTTTGTAGTGAGTCTTTGCTTCAGTGAGAAAATAATTGCTTATTTTTGCCATCTGATTAGACAAATATTTTTAGTGCAATTTCCTTAATGCATTAAAAAAAGAAAACAGAAGAAAAACATACCCCTAGCATTAACTGGGATCTTAATATAGTAACTAGTAGGCAGGACAATGAATAATTGATGTAATAATTTCTGATTGTTTTACAGACTTTATTTAAAGGTGCCTGGTAACTTAATGCTTTAGGGTACTGGACTTCGCAGGAAAAATTGGTAATGATTGCCAGTTTTTGTTTTAAGGTTTCTTTGGGTGCTTCTTTCAGCTTTGAAAAGTGTGTATGTGGGTAAAGAACATGTAAGCTGAAAAGAAAAACTTTTGTGTAGTTCCTTCTGCAATTGCCTAAGTATTTGAAGATCAAATATTAACCTTTTATGTTTACTTTGATCACTGCTACTGCCATAGACCTCATCTGATTAATTTGGGATGTATGGAATCTTATGCAAATATCACTATTGGTGTTTTTCCACAATTGTCACAGCTCTTATTGAAATAAATCTGTTGCCACTTCAAATGCCTTCATACTGTAAATGAATAAAATGCAAGCCAAGCTTATGCACAGCAGATTATTTTGACATCTGACAAAGTCTGAAGTGTTGGCTTTTGGTTCAAACAGAATGGATTGCCAGTTTTTGTTTTAAGGTTTCTTTGGGTGCTTCTTTCAGCTTTGAAAAGTGTGTATGTGGGTAAAGAACATGTAAGCTGAAAAGAAAAACTTTTGTGTAGTTCCTTCTGCAATTGCCTAAGTATTTGAAGATCAAATATTAACCTTTTATGTTTACTTTGATCACTGCTACTGCCATAGACCTCATCTGATTAATTTGGGATGTATGGAATCTTATGCAAATATCACTATTGGTGTTTTTCCACAATTGTCACAGCTCTTATTGAAATAAATCTGTTGCCACTTCAAATGCCTTCATACTGTAAATGAATAAAATGCAAGCCAAGCTTATGCACAGCAGATTATTTTGACATCTGACAAAGTCTGAAGTGTTGGCTTTTGGTTCAAACAGAATGGTCTAATCCTCTAATTTAAAGAAAAAAAAAAAAAAAACAGAATTGTTTTGGGAGAGCTGTGTATGGAACATGGGAATTAAACACGAGACTCAAATTGTAGTTATCTGGAATGTGTTTTTTCCTTGAATCTGTAGTTCAAAACAGATAGGGAAGAGTGGAATGTCAGTAGCAGTAGTAGCAATGGTGGTTACTTAATTACTGGAGCTGAATGCTCCTTTGTGCTGCAACTGAGAATCTCTCTCTAGTTCCAGAAGATGTTATACTAATTACAAAAAAGTGAAAAATCAACAAGACTTGATCTGTTAGATCTAACACATTGATGTAGCTGGTAAATTTGAGTACATCAACTTTACAGTGGTGTTACATGTATGAAATTTGGGTGCTGGTAATGCCAGTATATTTTAGTGTACACTTTATTTTTTATTTTTTTTTTATTATTGCATATTGGCTTACATAGTTTTGTTTTGTTTTTTTAATCCTCGTGTCTTAGAGTATATACTGTAAATTTCTGCCCTACTTCAGGCTGTGCATAGAAGGATGAGGCTATTCCAACCAGAATTCTTCAGTCACAC
>NW_009951818.1:474894-498875 GCF_000747805.2 Chaetura pelagica | reverse complement strand
AGTCAGTTTTGGGGTTTTCTGATGGCCCTTCTTTGTTCTTGCTTTTCTATCCCACCAGCCTGTCTCAAAATGAATACTGGCATAAACAAACAGGAAGAGTGTCAGAAATACTTTCTCTCTTGTGCATGTCCAAGTATTTTTTTATGCTTTTAACGATTAGGGTGGATGACCTCCTGCAGTTCAACTAAGTGCTAAATGGGCTTTTTTGTTTTTCATAAAGAAAAATCTTGTCTGTGCAAGCACATTAATTAAATCTGCAAGGCATTTTAAGTAGACTTCAGCTACTGAACTTGGCAATCCATTGGGAAATAAAAAAATTACTTTAAATATGCTTGCGCATTTAGATGGCTGCTTCTGGACAGTGTAGTTTCTGCCAAATATTTAATTTTAGCTAATGATAGCAGTATTCCATGTTCTATGTTGAATTTTAAAATGTTGTTTCATTGCTAGGATGCCGGGGGAAGTCATCACAAAGTCTCTGTTTCTCCTGTTGTCCATGTCCGAGGACTGTGTGAATCAGTTGTGGAAGCAGATCTTGTGGAAGCTCTGGAAAAGTTTGGAACCATATGGTATGTCAAGTATAAAGTAGTGTCTCTGGGCAAGTTGGAGTATTAATTAACAGTCTGTTGGACCTCTTTAAATACATTATGATATCCACGTGAATCCGGAGCTTTGTTAATAGTGAAGCATAAAGATTTGCTAGCTTTGACAGTTCTGTGTTTCTGTACGTGGGAAGTCTGGCCAAGCAGAGCTAACTGTCTGCACACCCTACTGTCTGTCAGGCTTCAGAAGCACAGCTAGACCTGGCCTAAAAACAAGCTGTAGCTACACTGACTTGCAGAGCAGCATGGTGGTGATTGTCTTGAATATACAAAAAATTAGGATGGGACTCAGAATATGCTTTTTTCTATGGTTTCATATGGAAGGTGTATGATATGTTAGGACCTTCAGAATGAGATGGTTATTTAGGAAAAGTGCCTTTAAGGGTCATATAGCCTAGAGGTTCATCTGTGAAGAGAATAGTAAAGGTGAATGGTTAGAGCCACCTTATTCTGAGTTTTGAGTGCTTCTTTTTGGAAGTATGCATTTTTATTCAAGTAAATGCATGTATTGAAGTGAAGAATGGTTTTGTAAATATTACAATAGTATTTTTCACTGCTGCAGTGTTCACATAATTGAATTATACTTGCACCAGTATCTTAAAATAAAAAAAATAAAATTAAGTGAACACAAGCTTGTTCAGGAATACAAATGGGTGTATTTTAGCATGAGAGTTTTGCTTTTCAAAAACTAACGAAGTTTCTTGACTTTGTGTCTGAATTTGGTTAACTAGAATACTTATGTTTACTTCCTCTAACATAGTTTTGTGTCAAAAGTAGTATTTTAAATTTTATAGCAACAGCAAATACGTTTAAGGTGTCAGCTTTCAATGTGTTATATAATTTGAATTTACTTTGATCCTTTACCTCCTAAATGACTCTAGCAAGGTGTGGGTTTTTTTTAGTATCAATTGTAGTTTAGTAAGTTAGTAAATTATTAAATATTTGTTTTATTAATTGAATGTTTTTGTGTATTAAACTTCTTCTGGAAAACAACTGATTATTACTTATTTAACTTATAGCTGCATTTGTTTTGTGCAAATGCTTTAGAAATGTGTTGACCAGGTTTGGGAAACACAAGCAGGGAGAACTACCTTCCTTTCACGTCCTTTTTAGAAATTGTTTAGAAAA
The DNA here is from genome assembly GCF_000747805.2 of Chaetura pelagica. NCBI lineage: Eukaryota > Metazoa > Chordata > Aves > Apodiformes > Apodidae > Chaetura > Chaetura pelagica. The sequence goes on along the minus strand of NW_009951818.1, from coordinate 497,145 downwards.
AAAACATAGCAGGTGTGAGAGTTGTGGGACTTTGGAGTTGTTTTGAGTAAGCATCTAGGAAAACTGACTGTAATGTTTTTCTCACAAGCTATGTCATGATGATGCCATTTAAGCGCCAGGCTCTGGTGGAGTTTGAAAACGTACAAAGTGCGAAGAAATGTGTAACCTTTGCAGCAGATGAACCTGTGTACATTGCTGGACAACAAGCCTTTTTCAACTACTCAACAAGTAAGAGAATTACTCGGCCAGGGAACACTGATGACCCGTCTGGTGGAAATAAAGTTCTCCTGTTGTCAATTCAGAATCCTCTCTACCCAATTACAGTGGTATGTTTCATCTTTTTTTCCTTTCTTTTTTTTTTTTTTTTTTTTCCTTAATGGAACAAGAAAAGGCAGGGAGCAGCTGTCTCTGTTACATTATTTCTATTGTGTACTATTTGTTAAAATTGTACACTGTTGATTTGAGTAAGGAATTAAATTCACTTACTAAAGCTTTACAACATCCTCACATAAGTAACGTGTATGTCCTGGAAAAAAGGTTTTTCAAGATTACTCAGTCCTGTACGAGTATTTTGCAGTACATCTGAAGACTGTTGTGGTCAGGATTTTGAAATGCTTAAGTTGCTACATGCTTCTGAAATACTTACAAATGTGTTGCTACAACATCAGGAATATTTAGCTTTTAGGCTCTCAGTGGTGTGTGTTTAAATAGCAAGTAGTTTTTCCAGCAGGAGGGGTTATTTTATTGCAATCCTTCATTCATATTTCCTTTGTGGAAAATTGAAACCTTCATCTGTTGATTATCAACTCCAGTTTGATGGAATGTTCCTCACTTTTATTTGGGCTGATATATTTTACTTTTCAGTATTTCAAGTCATACCATATATACAGTTGCATCCTAATTTACTGCCATCTGTTCATAGCACACTTGCATGTTTTTTAATGATACAGATATTTTTGCTAGTATTTAAGAATACGTATTTTCTCAAGCATTGAGTGCTTATATTTTTCGTAGAGATTTTATAGCACGCGCTGGATTGCACAGAAGTATTTCAGGAAAACTTTTAAAAGTCTGCCTTAAGCAAACTTGCAATATGAACGTAAGTTAATTGTTGTTCTTAAGGAAATACATAGGATAGTAATGATCAATCAAAGTGTTTGTGTAGTGTAGACCCATATAACTTGGTGCTTGCATTTGTTTAGTGTGTTGTATATTATGTTAGCAAATTGATTGAAACTTAGTATTCCTGAAATGACTTCAAGCAGTCAGTTCCATATCATGCATTTTGCTTCAGTGCATTTGGAAATATCAGTAGGTTTTTGCCCATTGATTCATTTGTGGGTGGTGAATTTTCTTTTTCCTGTCAGTTTTCCTTATAGAAAAGCATGGCAAAGTATGAGTTGCTTTTTTTGTCAGTGTTTAAAAATATACCTGCTTTGAGCTGTATGAAGAAATCCACTAAGTTAAAGTATCCTTTGCTTGTAACTGTAATACAAACGTTGGAAGCTGCATTTCCTTCATGCATTTTAAATTTGGCTTGCATAAGCAGATGAGTTGAATATAAATACCTAAGAAAACTGGTAGCAGAAGCATCTTTCTCAGCTAGGAGAGTTTCATGGAAATTCTGAGGATTAAGCTTCTAGCACAGTAACTGTTCTTTGAAAACAAACCAACAGCCAACACCACTACCCATCCCTCCCCCCCACAACTATTCTTTTACAATGTCCCCAACCAATAAGGACTAGAAACAGATGTATTTCCCAAATTACTTGCAAGCACCAGAGCTCATTTAGGACAGCATAGACTAGTAGTCGTAGCAACTGAGAAGAGCAGTTGTACCCATAACAGCTAGGAATGTGATGAGAAAAAATAAACATTTTGCATTGGCCAGCGGGTTAAAGAAACAGTTAACTTAAAATCTCATTTTAAATGATGTCTGCATTATATAAAAAAACCCCAAACAACACACAAAAAAAAACCAAACAAAAAAACCCCTGAAAAACCCCCCAAACCACAAAGCCCAATACTACCTCTTCCTCTTCAACAACGTTGAAGGTACTTCTTAAATTAATGTTTGCATGAGTATTTTTAATACTACAAGTCTTTTCCTGGTTTTCAGATTTGGCTTCCTCTACTATACTAATCCATTAAAATGCTATTGATGAATGTGTAAGTTATACAGGGAGAATTACAAGTGAAAAGTTAACAAGCCTTTTTTCTTTGGCATTCAGATGTCGACACAAGAAAATGTTCTGTGAGCCTAAAGTGTTAAAAATTTCATATCTGACTAAAACATTTTTTTTTTTCTTCCATGAGGTCTTCCCAAACCACAAAGCCCAATACTACCTCTTCCTCTTCAACAACGTTGAAGGTACTTCTTAAATTAATGTTTGCATGAGTATTTTTAATACTACAAGTCTTTTCCTGGTTTTCAGATTTGGCTTCCTCTACTATACTAATCCATTAAAATGCTATTGATGAATGTGTAAGTTATACAGGGAGAATTACAAGTGAAAAGTTAACAAGCCTTTTTTCTTTGGCATTCAGATGTCGACACAAGAAAATGTTCTGTGAGCCTAAAGTGTTAAAAATTTCATATCTGACTAAAACATTTTTTTTTTTTCTTCCTTAGGATGTCTTGTATACTGTGTGCAACCCTGTTGGGAGAGTTCAGCGTATTGTTATATTCAAGAGAAATGGAATACAAGCTATGGTTGAATATCCTTTTTGAGTGTGCTTTTGATGTAGGTTCTTGACTGCAGGTGGGATTTAACATGAGAATGTCAGAAAAAATACGGTGTAATTTTGAGACCAAATTATTTTTTTAATTTCTGAGACATGGTAATTTCTAATTTTTATGTTTTGTAGGAGAAAATAGCACTTACACATCTCATCTTGATAAAAAAATCACATCGTCAGCAATGCTCTTGATAACTGTTTATAGGTGGCCCTAAGGCTAATAATTACAGAGATTAAATATGTCATAGATTTAACAATACATTACACACGGTTTTCATGGCTTCTGCTTGTGTTGATACTCAAGGAATGGGTAAGGGATTGCAGAGGTGTACTTTGATTTCTTGAGGCTCTTAAAATAGTTCTGATATATTGCTGCTTGTCTTAGTATTCTGACTTTAATAAAGCATAAGACAAACTTAGGCCTGCTTTACCCATTTTATCATGTGTTGAGGAAATTCCCTGCTTTGTTATTCTGCTGTTTACTTTATTTGTAACATAAAGTTGTACATAGGATGAATGTTCAGAGTTGTTAATGTGCTACTGCCGTCTGCAAAGTGCAAAGTCTGATAGGATTATGCCTTAGTTTATAAAACTCTGATAGCCCTCTTCCTAGAGAATCATTACCCTCCATTTCTGAGCTGTTGCCTGGACAACATTGTATGAAAAATCTCAGGAATTATTTTGCCATTTCAGATCCTACTGATGTGGTAGACTTTATTAGTGGATCACTTTTGTAACATATGACGTAACTGGTGGCTGCACTGATGATTTGCCAGGCAAAAAGAATTATCCTAAGTTCCATAAAAGCAAACTAACAGCTGTTTTTCTGTGCAGAAGACTTAAACTGTGTGTCATATCAGACTAGCCTGACTTCCTATGATTGTGTGTTGAGTTTGTGGTAAGCAGTACTGTCTGCATCAGATGTCTTGGGGGTTGTTGTTATTATTGGAGAAGTAAGGAGCAGGGCTCAGCAGAACTGCTACCTCGCACTTCAGGAGGGCAGATTTTAGCTTGTTTAGGAGACTGGTTGACAGAGTCTCTTGGGAGGAAGTGCTGAAGGGCAAAGGAGTCCAGGAAAGCTGGACTACTTTAGAAGGAAATCTTAAGGTTGCAGGAGCAGCCCATCCCATGTTCTGAAAGATGATTCGGTGGGAAAGAAGGCTCGCTTGGCTGAGCTTTGGTTGGAGCTCAGGAAAAAAAAGGAGAGTTTATGGCCTCTGCAAGACAGGGCAGGTGACTCGGGGGGACCACAAAGATGTCATTATGCTAAGCAGAGAGAAAATCAGATGAGTCAAAGCCCAGCTGGAACTTAATCTGGCTACTGCTGTCAAAGATAATAAAAAAATGTTTCTGTAAATAGCAAGAAAAGGAGAGTTAGGGAGAATCTCTATCCTTTATTGGATGGAGGGGAAACATAGTGACAGAGGGTGAGGAAAAGGCTGACGTACTGAACACTTTCTTTGCCTCAGTCTTTATTAGTGAGACCAGTTGTTTTCCAGGTAACCAGCCCCCTGAGCTGGAAGGTAGGGATAGGCAGCAGAACAAAGCTGCTGTAATTCAAGGGGAAATACTTAGCAACAAACTACACCACTTAAGACACACACAGGTCTATGGGGCTTGGTAGGATCCACCCAAGGTTACTGGGGGACCTGACAGATGTACTCACCAAGCCACTTTCTATCATCTCTCAGCAGTCCTGGCTAAGTGGGAAGGTCTCAGTTGACTGGAGGTTAGCAAATATGACACCTACCTACAAGAAGGGCCAGAAGTAGGATCCAGAGAACTACAGGCCTGTCAATCTAACTTTGGTGCCAGGGAAGGTTATAGACTGGATCATACTGAGTGTCATCACAAGGCAAATACAGAACATCAAGGCAATTAGTCAGCATGGGTTTATGAAAGGCAAGTCCTGTTTGGCTAACCTTCTATGACAAGCTTACCCACTTACTGGATGGGGCAAAGGCTGTAGATGTTGTTTATCTAGACTTTAGTAAAGCCTTTGATGCATTTTCCTGGAGAAACTCTAGCTCGTGGCTTGGATGGGTATGCTGCTTAAAACAGTGGCAGAATGGCTGGGCCCAAAGAGTTGTGGTGAATGGAATTAAATCCAGCTGGCAGCTGGTCACAAGTGGTGTTCCCCAGGGCTCAGTGCTGGGGCCAGTTGTGTTTAGCGTCTTTGTCAATGATCTTGATGAGGAGATGGAGTGCACCCTCAGTAAGTTTGCAGATGACACTAAATCACTCTAAAATTCCACAGTAAACTTACATCACCTTGCAACAAGTTGGGCTGCAGAGATGTAGTAAAATACAAGGGATATGCTAGTGATACAGACTTCTTCCAAAATTTCACTAAGTTACATCAAAGGTTGGCACAAAATGTCTGGTTTGCTACAAGGTTCAGGCTTTCTGGCAGCATATGTTACTGAGGATGTATGAAATCATGGATTGCCATGTGCCAAGGCTCAGGTACATTTTTCTGCTAGTCATAGAACTAATCTTGGAGTATGTAGAGGATATGAAATAACTTATATGTTGGAGCATGGTACATGCATCTGCTCTGAGCGGTGGATTTAAAGCAATCTGGTTGTGTCTTTTGATGCAGGATGAGTATTTGTTCATTCAAAGTATCTCAGGTTTGTGGGGATACTTGGGTAACAAGCTAAAAAGGGTGTGCTTGCTCTTCATTCTTTTTGCTGTAAAGTGTGTTCACGTTCTCCTTACCCACAAGACTCTAGTTAATGCTAGCTGTGAGAATGGATGCATTGTCTTAAGTTAGTCCTTCTCACCCCCAAGCTCTGATCCCTTCCCAGATGATGCAGCTTGAACTTTTCTTTCAGACCTTCCCTGCAAATATTCTCTAGGCTTGCTGGTAACTGCCTGTGTCTTCTGATGAAAACTACTAAATCCACCAGAATATCTCCTTCCAAACAGCATAAGCTCGGAGTATAAACAAAGCTTCTGTCTATATAAACCACAGTGAAGAATTTGCTGATTTATGAATGATCTCATGTGCTGCTCACATCTCAAGAACAGATGTTTAATATAAGTTGAACCTATGTATACTCATTGGTCATTTTATATTAGGGTTTGTATGGAGTTCTTTTAAGGTGTATGATAGTGAGATATGCGCAGGCTTCAAAAATAAAGCCATAGTGGAAGAAAGGGACATGAGTGAGACGCCTGGAAAAAAAAATCCTTAACCTGATGTCTATGTTTGAGTCGGTGTTTTGTGCCCAGAAGGCGAAAGCGGCACTCAACGGAGCAGATATCTATGCAGGATGCTGCACCCTAAAGATTGAATATGCAAGGGTAATGCTTGGACCTTCTCCTTGGATTTTTACTGGAACAATACATATACAATCAAGACTTAACCTTTTCCACTTTTTCTTTATTTGAACAGCCAACTCGACTTAATGTCATTAGGAACGACAATGATAGTTGGGACTACACTAAACCCTATCTGGGCCGACGAGGTAGGTTTTCATACCTTATCACTGTAGATGTTTGACTGTACTAATGCCAATCCTTTATATGTGGTCAGGCTGTATCACAGTAGTCATTTCAAAGCCATTGCAGCTGAAGTCTGTGCTCACACGTCAGGGAATTAACCCTGAGCCCTAGTGCCCCCTACTGCCGTGTGCTTGAGCCACTTAGTTCAACAAGGAGCCCACACCTGCAAGCACCTGCGCAGTTCTCAAGGACTTGCATTTCTCCAAGCAGCTCTCTCTCTTTGGAGGAGAGGAAACCTGGTACAGACTATTCCTTACAAACTACAAACTTGCACACTGCTTCTCCTTCGAAAGGACTCTTTTTTTTTTCCCCCTCCATATTGCAGCCTTTTCTTTGTTCTGAAATAATTTTTTAATCAGGTAAGAAAATGCCTTTTTAATAAGCAGCCTTTTTTTTTTTTTTTTTTTTCCCCCTTTGGGGGGGGGGAGCCATTAAGAAGGATAGAGGACTTCAGCAGGCTGACTCTACACTTCATCATGCACCACATCGGCATCAGCAAAAAAACCCCACCAAACAAACAAACAAAAACCCTCTGAAAAAAACCTCAGACTTGCAATTCACCTTGTCTGCATACTGCATGCACCACCACCACAAGTTTTTAAAGGAGGACACTGTCAGTACTTCAGATCTGTATGGGATGAATAACTTGATAGACTGTACCCATTCTGTTCAAGTTTGTATGTATGATGGTCTTCCCTTAATTACAACTGAGAAATTTAGAACCTCCAAAATTAAGAAACTTTCTCATTGATATCATTGACGTTGTAATCTTTTTATTACTTGCTGTATGTGAGAGCTGCATTCAGTCTTCGTGCAAATACTGTCTAGTAGAAGGACATTGAATCCTTATCTGTAGATAGCTGGAACTGAGTAGTGCAATACAGCTAAGTCCCCTCATTTATATTCAAGTATTAAAATAGGTAGATTCCTCATTGGTACAGGCATATTGTCTCTTGAGTACTGAGCTGTAAAAATTACCAGAGCTTAACTCACGTCAGTGGAAACTATGACTATATATGTAAAGACAAACTGCTGTGTAGCCAAACTCCTGTAAAGTGTTCATTTAAGAAAAAAAACAACAAACAACCCTGTAACTATTGAGCGCAGTGTTCAGTATCTTATGTACAATAATGTGTGCAATGTAAAGTTAGAAAAGTGAAGACAATGTGTCCAAGATAGAGTATCTACTTATCAGAGGCTGAGAGCCAGAGCTTTGACCGTCTCAAGTGATACACACTTTCAGAGTAATTCTGCAGAGGCGCTGGGCTTGTAAAACTGTTGTACACCTACAAACTTAGGGCTCGAATTTTCAAAATGAAGTGCTTGTAAAAAGTTAACAAGGGAGCTACAGTATTGGTTGCAGCTTGTAGATTATGACTATCTGTCTCAAGATTCAGTATTTTTTCCTCAAATTTCTGACTTAAAAAAGGGATTTCAAAGAAACACACACGCAAGAAAAACATCTGAAGGTTTGAATTTGAAAAATCTGAAGACTTAATTTGATCTTCATATCTTTTGATCATTGCAATGTTTGGAAACTGACTGGTAATGTGCATCTAATTACATTGTGTAATTGGTCTGCAGATAGATATGGCTGTATGAATGAAATGTTCCCCAAGCTAAAGAAAACAGTGGAAAATGAAAAACTTAGGATAGGTACAGCTTGCTCTTTCTCAAGTATTCTCATCCTACTCTTTTGTTTTCCTTTTGCTACTTTGACAGCCTGTCTTTATTTTCTATACATTGTTCTACTACACATAAGAGGAAAATAATTAGACTTGTGTTATATATAATCTCTAAATATAATGCTAAATTTTGTATATAACGATTTTTCATTTACTGTGGCCCACATCCATTTATCTAGAAAATAGGAATATAAATTGTTGAATGAACACTGAAATGTGCTTGACAAAACTGACACCTAGAGCAATTTTCCCCATGAAATAATCCAGGACTCTTTTTTTTTTTGAGAGAGAATTGTTATATTTGTGTTTCAATTTACTCTTTCAGCAGCATTGTTTGGCTTTTGAACTTGATGTCACCTGAACTGCAGGGATCTGGCTGCAGCATAAAAGATCTTAGTCCAAAGGAATTTCATTTTGAAGATGGACATGCTAACACATCTTTTGAGGATTTATACTCCCCTCCCCTAAATCTTAGGAAGGAAGTGAATCTTGCTAATGATTTTTTTTCTTAAGTCCTGTTTTTAATTCTTTATCATAACAATTTTAAGACTTCCCCATGGTATTTCACCAGTTAAGAAAACTTCCTAACAAGTGCCTGCTGCTATGAACCCATATTAAATTGGATTGAACCAGAAAAACCACCTGACTTTTAATATTTGCTTTTGGCCAGAAATTTCAAACTGTGGTTTGGAGCATTTCTTTTTGCAGTAACACCAGCATATGTAGTGATTCAAGGACCTGAAGTAAAAAAAAAACAAGCCAAAAAGCAACAAACCCCAAACTTAAACTAGATTATAAAGAGTCTTTCCTTTCAGAATTATTTTTACCACAGATCAGTTCTCATGTTTCAGTGCCTGTTTGCACAAGTATTTGTACTGGCACAACTGAAGGACTGTTCAAGGAAGGAACAAGTATGGGGTCAGGAGAGAGAGCTGCGGACTGCACCATCAGGAGGTGGAAATATTTGTCAAACTGTCCTCCCAGAATTATTTATATGAAGAATATGGTCCTTTACTATATTGCTTACTGTGTGCAGATTCGAAGGACTGGAATTATAAACCTGATTTTTCTGAATGATTATTACTGCATACAGTTGAAATGCTCAGAATACTTGATATGACTGCCCATTTGCTTTCTAGAGCCAAGAACCAGAGCTGTTACCCTGAAAAGGGAATGGAAAACAAAAACTTGTCAAAAGTAATCTGTCTTTTATATGTTTGAAGGCATGCAGCACTGTTATAACTTCAGGCTTTATTGCCAAAGTAAATATCTGACTTGGAGCTTGTCCTCAAAATCCTGAGCAGAAAGGGCGAATGTGTTTTCATTTTCCACTGTTGTGTTGTATAATGCATATAGTTCCTGTTTTTCAGGGGAGTTACCTCCAGCTGCATTGGGCTGGAGTTGCCATTTCAGCAGTCATACTTAATTTTCCTGGGAAAAAACTGTTGTAAACTGATAAATGTCATGCCCCATCTTTTCAACGTGGCCTGTTGAATTGTGTGTGAGAAATCAGTTGTTGCTTACCACAAAGAAATCTAGAAGTTTAGGTTTTCTTTGTCATGCAACATGGATCTGATTTAAAAATACAGCTTTGGCTGTGATGCTCTGCTTTCCTCCAGCAATGTAGACCCCTTGCTTAACTTTATATCCTAGAGAACTGGGTTTTCTTAAAGTATTGACTGTTGTTTTAGTGCATTATTCAGTGGTGTTTTTCTTCATTTGACCTGTTATATGCTGCTGATAATACAATAATGTACAATCCTTTCAGCACGCCCATAAATCAGTAGGTGTTCTGTAAATATATATGTACACATATGTAATGCTCTCTGTTTACTGATTATGAAACCATGTAATACAGGTTGTTGTTGGCTTATGCTGAAACTTCTTGAAAGAAGCCCACTTTGAAAATGTGTTGCTGTTGAAGCTAATATTATGATTCAGGTACTGTCTTTCAAAAGTACTGCATTTCAAATTTATTTTAAGAGACATATAGGTAAATCCTGCTGTATGGTGTTATCTATACTAATGTGTGGTGTCTGTTTAGGAAAACTATTGGGTATTTCTATAAGCTTTAAATGTCTGCATCTCCTCATTGGCCACTGCCCCAAATCAACTTAAATGCAATTTGTTATACAGATGGCAGTCTTTTAATTTTGGTGTCCCAGGGCTACAGCTTGTGGTTCTAGATGTATAATGAATGAGAAATTGATTATAACATTAACAAGGATTCAGATTACTTTTTTGCTTCTTAAGTAGAAGATTTATGTCTTAACTGGAGAAATCAACAGCATAGTTGTGCATACTAAACTGTTTCCTTTCCCTTCCCACATGTTAGACAGAGGGAAGGGCCGCCAGAGGCAAGCTATTTTGGGAGAGCATCCATCATCATTTAGACATGATGGTTATGGTAAGTAACATAGGATTACAGGTGGCTTTGATATCTTTACATGTTATGTGAACTTCTAAATACTCAATCAGTGCTTCACTGTGGACCCCTACAGCAGACCCTACAGTTCACTGCTGTGCTGTATGTGTGGTGCTGCCAGTCCATGTTCTGAAAATGCCCCTGAGTCATTGAAATCTGTGTGCATTTCTTGCCCTGCCTCTCCTTTCTCGGACAGCATCTGGCTCTACAAATTTATTCCTTGGAAGAATGCTTGCTTGCAGTTGCCATCATGCTAGCAATGAATGGAAAATGACATCTGTACTGGGAAAGCAGTTTGCTTCTAGAAAATGCCAACATAGTTTGATTAGTGGATTGATGCAAGAGAGCTCTGTGATGTTCTTGTGTGCAAAGCTGTGAACTGTGGGCTTTGTGTTTCTTCTAATTTAGTTAATTCTGAAAAGGTATATCCATGTGGCTGTATAAGAATAATATTTTGGAGTTAATGCTCTGAAGAGTTGCAGTTGTTACCAGTACTATCTGTAAAGGAAGATCTGCTGTCACTTTGTGTTGGATCAGGACCTCAGGGTTGAGAAACTCATGTCCCCAGATAGATGAGACTTTTATACTTTACTCTCCTAAATGTCAAGTGCAGTATGATTGGTCTTGCCTCTTTCTTTGCTATTTCTTTGTAGTTATGATATTTTACAGTTTGGGTTGACTTTCTACCTACTTTTTCCAAAGGTTCTTTGCATTTCCAGAACTTCCGAGTTGTACTTGGAAGTATTCACTGATGATCTTTTTCATTCTTCTGATATACCCCTTCTGCCTTAAGTAATGTGGCTGTCTTCTCCTGTACCACTGTCTCCCTCTTATTATTGCTTTTTGCTGAGGAAGAAAAAGACAAAGTTTCCTTTTATGCTTGCTTACATGGATTCACATTATTTTTGTCTCAGAAGAACAGGGATCTTCTCCTTGATATGTAATATTGATATTTTCTGCAAACAGAAGTATTGCTTACTAGTAATGTTCCTTCATTCATAAAAAAAAAAAAAGGAAAGAAATTGTTTATTTCAGTGAAACTTGTATCTTTACCTGTAGTCAGAAAGTGGGAAACAGGACAGGTTAATTTTGCATTAATACAGGGGTTTAAGCATTCATGTTATATCCAAATTAATTGTTTGTAGAAAGGCAGTCTTCTGACTTAACCTTTTGTCTCTGGAAAAGAGCTGTGTTCTACCCTCTGCTGACCTTTGGCTAAAAGTTAACTCATTTTGGTTTGTTTTCCCTACTATGTAGTATTCTTTTTTGGTGCCATGTAACTCTATAAGTAGTTATTATAACATTGATGAAGGTTTATTTTAAATATTTTTTATAATTACTGAAATACCTTTTTTCACTTGTATATAAAAACAGTTTCATGAAACATCTCCTTCCTACTTGTCTGGTAGTATAAGAAAAGACTTGGAACAATAAAGAAAATAGAAGAGGGTTGTGGGTTTTTTTGGTGTGTGTGTTTTTTTCTATTTTCTGGTCTTTCTTTGGTTTTTTCTTTCTTTCTTTCTTTCGTTTTCTTTCTTTCTTTCTTTCGTTTTCTTTCTTTCTTTCTTTCGTTTTCTTTCTTTCTTTCTTTCGTTTTCTTTCTTTCTTTCTTTCGTTTTCTTTCTTTCTTTCTTTCGTTTTCTTTCTTTCTTTCTTTCGTTTTCTTTCTTTCTTTCTTTCGTTTTCTTTCTTTCTTTCTTTCGTTTTCTTTCTTTCTTTCTTTCGTTTTCTTTCTTTCTTTCTTTCGTTTTCTTTCTTTCTTTCTTTCGTTTTCTTTCTTTCTTTCTTTCGTTTTCTTTCTTTCTTTCTTTCGTTTTCTTTCTTTCTTTCTTTCGTTTTCTTTCTTTCTTTCTTTCGTTTTCTTTCTTTCTTTCTTTCGTTTTCTTTCTTTCTTTCTTTCGTTTTCTTTCTTTCTTTCTTTCGTTTTCTTTCTTTCTTTCTTTCGTTTTCTTTCTTTCTTTCTTTCGTTTTCTTTCTTTCTTTCTTTCGTTTTCTTTCTTTCTTTCTTTCGTTTTCTTTCTTTCTTTCTTTCGTTTTCTTTCTTTCTTTCTTTCGTTTTCTTTCTTTCTTTCTTTCGTTTTCTTTCTTTCTTTCTTTCGTTTTCTTTCTTTCTTTCTTTCGTTTTCTTTCTTTCTTTCTTTCGTTTTCTTTCTTTCTTTCTTTCGTTTTCTTTCTTTCTTTCTTTCGTTTTCTTTCTTTCTTTCTTTCGTTTTCTTTCTTTCTTTCTTTCGTTTTCTTTCTTTCTTTCTTTCGTTTTCTTTCTTTCTTTCTTTCGTTTTCTTTCTTTCTTTCTTTCGTTTTCTTTCTTTCTTTCTTTCGTTTTCTTTCTTTCTTTCTTTCGTTTTCTTTCTTTCTTTCTTTCGTTTTCTTTCTTTCTTTCTTTCGTTTTCTTTCTTTCTTTCTTTCGTTTTCTTTCTTTCTTTCTTTCGTTTTCTTTCTTTCTTTCTTTCGTTTTCTTTCTTTCTTTCTTTCGTTTTCTTTCTTTCTTTCTTTCGTTTTCTTTCTTTCTTTCTTTCGTTTTCTTTCTTTCTTTCTTTCGTTTTCTTTCTTTCTTTCTTTCGTTTTCTTTCTTTCTTTCTTTCGTTTTCTTTCTTTCTTTCTTTCGTTTTCTTTCTTTCTTTCTTTCGTTTTCTTTCTTTCTTTCTTTCGTTTTCTTTCTTTCTTTCTTTCGTTTTCTTTCTTTCTTTCTTTCGTTTTCTTTCTTTCTTTCTTTCGTTTTCTTTCTTTCTTTCTTTCGTTTTCTTTCTTTCTTTCTTTCGTTTTCTTTCTTTCTTTCTTTCGTTTTCTTTCTTTCTTTCTTTGTTTGTTGTTTTTTTTTTTTTCATTGGAAAAAGAATTAATGGAAACTGCTATATCCTTGTCATGCCCTGTCCCGTGTCCACCCCCTTAAATGTGCATTATGTATAGGTTTTAATGTCTGATTAAGAAGTGAAACTTGTTTCAAACTATACCAATGCATGGTCTTCCATCTCCTTAGGGTCACATGGTCCTTTGTTGCCCTTGCCAAGTCGCTACCGAATGGGATCTCGGGACACTCCAGAACTTGTTGCTTATCCATTGCCTCAGGCCTCCTCCTCCTACATGCACGGTGGAAATCCTTCTGGGTCAGTTGTCATTGTTAGTGGGTTGCATCAGCTTAAGATGAACTGTTCAAGGGTCTTCAACCTGTTCTGCTTGTATGGAAACATTGAGAAGGTAAGGCACACTTTATTAGAAACTTGGAAACTACTATAGTAATCCTAATTGTTTTGAAAAAAAGCTTGACTGAGATGGTGTAAAATGTTTTCTAATAACTTAGAAAACTCTTGGTTGGGCTGTTTGTTGCAATGGCATTTTTTCCCATGTTTACCTTAGGTGAAATTTATGAAGACTATTCCAGGCACAGCACTGGTTGAAATGGGTGATGAGTATGCTGTGGAAAGAGCTGTCACACATCTCAACAATGTCAAGTTATTTGGAAAGAGACTTAATGTCTGGTAATATGTTTGTGGATTAATAGTCTACCAGTGGGCAGATGGAATGAGGTTGCAAACAGACAATATGCTGCTGTTCTGTTATCTCATTGTTGGAGTTTTTACTGCCTATTTGCAGCTATTGTTTATTTATTACTGTTCAGCATTTTATTTATTATTGTTGCATTTATATTAGTAAAACATAATTGCATTACATGGATTATCTACTGATAAACTGTATTTCCTAATATGTCTTATCCATCCTTTCAAAGTTGTTGGGTTTGTTTGTTAGTTGGGTTTTGGTTTTTGGTTTTATTTTTTGAGGAAGTGTGAAACCCATCCCATCTTGTTCTCCTTCTATTTAAAATTGTTGTAAAGAAATGTCAGCTGTGTTCTGGTTAGATCAATAGTCTATGTGCAAAGTATGCAAGTCTTAAATAATTAAGAAACTTTTAACTATAAATATATGTATCCTTAAATCCCAGTGTTTCCAAGCAACATTCGGTAGTTCCAAGCCAGATATTTGAACTGGAGGATGGCACGAGTAGTTACAAGGATTTTGCCATGAGTAAGAATAATCGCTTCACCAGTGCTGGCCAAGCATCTAAGAACATCATCCAACCACCCTCTTGTGTGCTGCATTATTATAATGTTCCCCTGTGTGTAACTGAAGAAACGTTTGTAAAGGTAGGCAATTGCAGTGGCTGTGACAGACAGTGCTTTGGGACTCTACACTAGCTTTACACTGCCCTACTTTTAAAAATAAGTAACTGGAGTAGTTACAACAAGTGGAAGAGAACTGTTTTTTAAAATAGGTCTGTAGCCTCTCTATGTAGAAGCTGCTATATTTTCCCAATTCTGATGTTATTCTCTCCATATTTATTTTTTTTAATGTGAGAAATAAGATCTTGGAAATAAAGTCAAGGAGCTTTATGCTTTTTTTTTTTTTGAGGAAGGAGAAAAGGCTTATCAGTAAAATACAGGGAAAGCTAGGCCTGCAATTCACAAAGGATCTATTGACTCCCTGAGATGGTTACTTTTAATGACTGCTAGGATGTTTCAGAACAGTTTGCAGAGTAGAGTCCGAAATGGGCTCTGGATGCTTAAAACATACAATTCTGTGCCTCTTACGTGGAGGCAGTGGTAAAACTTATGATAGTCCAGTGAGTTATTTGTCAGTTCAGTAAAAAAGGTTTTGTTTTGATTGTTGTTTTTGGTTTTTTTTTTTCAAGCTCTGTCTGAAAGTTAACTCTGGTTCATGAGTGGTGTACTTGGATGTGTAACTTCTGAGCTGCTGTATTGAAGTGGGAATGTGAAAAAGAACTTGTTTTTATTTAAATATGTTGTTTGAGATAGTAGTGGTATCAGTACTATCAACAGGTTTTGTGCCTATAAAATCATATTTATCATGGGACAGAACAGATACAGGAGCCTTGTTTCGCTTACTGTAGAATCCTGTTCTAAAGAGTTACCAATCTAAACTTCTTTTTTTTAATAATAATAATTTGCTATAAAATCTTGGAAGCTCTCTTAAAGAGTCAGTATTTTCATTTTTGTGTGTCTCTTCCAGGATCTTGGAATTTTTGCTAATGTGTATATGTGCATTTGTACTGGAGTTTTACCTCTTATTTTATTTTTGTGACAGTTATGTGAGGATCATGAAGTTCTCAGCTTTATTAAATACAAAGTGTTTGATCCAAAACGTAAGTCAACTTTCACCTATTTGGGGAGTTATTTGAATTTCACTTATGATAAGGGCATACAATGTCAGGAGATGTTAGTGATCCCTCTCCTTCCCTTTTTTGTTTCTCATTTTGACAGCTTCTGCCAAAACACTGTCTGGTCTGTTGGAATGGGAATGTAAGACAGATGCAGTGGAAGCTCTCACTGTACTTAATCACTACCAGATAAGAGTCCCAAGTAAGTAAATTTTACTGATCTTACTGCTATACATTTCTTTCTTGTTTTCTTCTGGGTTGATACTGCCTTTGTAAAAGGTGAGGCTTCTGCAGCTAAAATCTGTGTTGTTCTTATTATATGCATATATGCTTTATTTAATGAATATGCACAAACATATACTCTCTATATTACAGTATATAAATATAAATTTATGTATATAAATATACAGTATTTAATCTCTACTTTGGGTTCCAATAGTTTCTATCTAAACCTCACTCTTTCTTAGTTTTTGATTCATCCTATAGAACTCAAAATACGCACTGCAACTTTGAAGTTGCAGAAAGGAGGAAAAAATTGGTTTGGAACAAAAAGAAGGCTGGCAGGAACAACATTAAAATTCACCGTCATCAAAATCAAACCTAATGAATAATATCTTGCTGAAGTTTTTTATATCTTTCACAATAAATGCAGATAAGTCTGCTGTATTTTGGGGCAGAAGATTCTTTAAGTTACACAGCTTCCTGCTGTAAATTAACTGCTCCAGCTGTGGGTTCTGTTTCAAATAAGAAATTGTGGGACCAAACTGAGTTTAGCTCCAAACCAGTAAGTATGGAAGGGGAGTTCACCTGCTAAACAAGTACATTATAGGTCAGATCTGCACTGGACAGTTAAGACAGTTTATTGGATTAAGTGGAATTTTGTTGGGTGCTCACAGACATAACTTTAGCATTAGACACTGGGCTGGATTTAGTTGGAACTACCATCTCCAAACTATTATCTGTTTGTCTCCCTGTCAATTTTTAATAGTCTAAATCTTTCCTAACCCTCTCCCCTGTTTTGTCTACCTTCTCAATAATAGACTGAGATTACTTTAGGGGCAAAAGAAAGATCGTGTTG
Source organism: Chaetura pelagica (assembly GCF_000747805.2). Classification (NCBI taxonomy): domain Eukaryota; kingdom Metazoa; phylum Chordata; class Aves; order Apodiformes; family Apodidae; genus Chaetura; species Chaetura pelagica. The sequence continues at coordinate 480,538 of NW_009951818.1, read as the reverse complement.
ATAACATACTGTTCACAATTTCAGATTTATCTCAGTTTGGAAAGGTGATAACAGCAGAAGAACTTACTCTTTCAATATGAAAAAGGCAAACCCTAGTGTATAATCAAATATAACTATTGCAGGGAAAGACAGTATTTTAAAACAAGGACTGCTGGTTAAGACTTGGTGTAATAAGATTGTCTGAAGTTGGCTGAACCAGGAGGACGTATGTTCCATATGAGAGGCTAATGTGTGCAGCCACCTGTGGGTCTTGGCAGCCTTTCCAAATAGGGAGGTGGTTTTATGCTTTGCTTTCTGGAGAGGTCTGAAGGATTTGCTGGACATCCTGCTGTTCCTTTTCTTGGTCAAACACATGTAAATGCCATCCAGTGTCACTCTTGTCTGTGACAGAAATGTCATGTTCTACATCTTGACTTGCTTAAATATCCGTGCCTTCTGTCCTTGAAATTGCCTGTCAAATACTTCTTCTCTAAATAGTTCCACCCTTTAGTTAGCTATATTAGCTCTGCTAGGAAGAGGGACAGCAATAATGGTAAAGTCTTGCATATTGTACAACGTTTGGAATTCTGTCTACATTCCCTTGTGAACAGATCCATCACTTTGTTTAAATGTCTTAAAAGCTGCTGGTAGACTATCAGTAACACCTACTTACAGGTCATCTGGTGTCTGCAGGCCACTGGCAGGGATAGGTGGGGAAGTATGAGCTTTAAAGCTACAGATTCAGTAAATATGTCAGATGATGCAAGACGATCTTGATCAGCAGGAGAGTTATGCTCAGTAAAACACCCTGAGTATGTTACATCTTGTCTCCTAACAGATGGCTCCAACCCTTATACCTTGAAGCTTTGCTTCTCTACTTCATCCCATTTATAGAGAAGAGGACAACATGTTAAGAGCCGCGATCACCTTGATTTGCAAGTTTAAAACTACACTTCATTCACAAAGCTCAAAAGTGGTTGTTCTAATGTTGCCTTGTTTCAACTTAATTCTAATATCTTTTATCTTGTTTTATAATAAATGGATGTTCCTTCATAAATACAAACCAGATTTTTTTCTTCTTGCCTCTGAGAAGTACATGTTGTAAGCTTCCTACAAAGTTTGTACTTTGTTAGTGTATCTTCAAATGTCTAAAGAAGCACCAGTAGCATAAACAAGATTGTTTTCTTCCATAAATGAAATGTATTTGCATTTTCGGTAATGTTCAAGATTAGCAAGTATTTTTCCATTTCTAGTCTTAATTGGCAGATAGAATTATTACATCAGAATTTTAAATGTAGAACTTGTTTTTCAGTATGTTAAGTAGTGAAGTATGTTGCAATACTAAAAAGCTTGTATTTATAAAATGCTTTAACCAGGTTAATGTTGCACATACTGAATTTTTATTAGTATACACTTGATTTATAGTTCAGACAAAACTAATGTAGAAAATTATTAAGTATGTACATGTGTATGGTGTGAATTCATACTTATTTAAAGTGGTTTTGTTTTTTAAAAAACTATTTTCCGTTTGCATTAGCATGATGCCATCTATAGCTAGTCCCACCATAGGGGCCTTTTCAAATTAAAATTGCAAGCCTGTGTCAGTGTGTTCATCCTCATTTGCCATAATTTAAACTTTAATCTTTGGTGTTTAACATATCCTCCTGCCTTTTTCTTTTTTTTTAAGTAGTGGTTATGACATACTAAATGGCAAAAGTTGGATATGTGAGAAGATTGATCACAACAGAAGCCCAAGTGGTAAAAGTAGCTAAACAAACAAACAAACAAAAGCCCCCCATACTCTCTCATACCTGGACAGTTAATTTGATGTTGTCTTTTGTCTGATTTATCTTACATGTTTGTGATGACCATGAAGGAACTCACAAGTTGAATAGACTTGGCTAGCCTTTCAGTTAAATCTAGGTGGGATTCAGATAATGTAATTAATTACATGATGTGAAATTAATGAGAAGTCTTTCACTTTGGGGAAGGAGAGAGATCTGTTTTGTCCCAGGACTTTGAAATCCCTGTTCTCTCTTCTAGAACTAGAGTTGCGTCTTACTTGGGCTAAACTGCCAGAAATGGGAATCCAAGCAGGGAAGTCTGTGAGCTGTTGTCCTAGGCTCTGTATTTGTTCTCCTATCTGAATTTGCAGCAAAGTGTTTAGGCCTGCTTCTAGTTTTGCTCTTAGTGATCAGAAAAAAGTTATTTTATCAGGCGTTTTATGTTTTATCACACAAGTTCTTTGTTCCTTCTTTACGGATTTTATCCATATGCAGCATTATTTGTGCAGTATGCTTAGTCTTGAGAGATGGTGTTGCAGAAGGCTTACAGACTGTGGGCACTGCACAGGTCTTTAAATACAGACTGGATTTTCCCCATTCTTAATTTCAAGGCAAACACGTCTTATAATGCAAGGGAGAATGTGTCAGCTGACTTTTCAGGTTTTGTCATCAACAATGATTCATTTTTGCCCTGTCTACCTCCATTTTGTTAATGTTTCAGGTAATGAATATTTCAGGTATTCAAATCAGGCTTCTAATATGTCTGAACTGGGAACTCAAGGACAGCTGCTGTTCAGCAGTGTCTTTCTACAAAGGGTTTGGAATAATACTAGCCTCCTGTCTGGTAGGTGGCAAACTGACTTGCATTTCAAGGGCACTGCTAGTACTCTTCTAGCCTCAGTGCTTTTCTCCAAGAAGTTGCTTCCAGAGAGCTCCAGCATAGAAGGCTCTGTTCCATGTCTTGCTACTTGCCAACAGAAACACTGGGTGCTAGTGAAATGTTCTGTGCTGCCTAGTGTTGTAACAGTGAATGGTCTAGTCATTCATTTCTCTTCCATCAGCTTGAATGTATTGTGGAAACCTCTCTGTTCTGTCATAACTTGTATGGGTGTAGGTTCAGAAGTCAAGTTTGTAGTTGAACATTAAAAATAGTATGTTATCTGTTGGTTCAGTTTGGGATGTAGGATGAGTGACCCTTAAAGCATTCAGGTTTTACATTAAAAAAAAAGGTAAAAAAAAAAAAAAAAAGAGAATAAAAAGGCACTTTAATGTTTCAATGTCCTTAGCGGATCACAGCTTTCAGTGCCTAAGGTAGTCAAGAGAAAAGTGTCTGTCATGTGGCTGCTAAGATCAGAGGACAGACTAGTTCCAGGTGTATATAAGAGGACTTGATACCAGCTGGAAGTCCCAAATGCAAGATGAGTAGCCTATGCCATGTGGGGAAGAAAGGAAAGGAGACTGAAAAATTGTTCAAGCTTTTTTCTTATGATAATAACAACCTTATTTATATAAAAGTTGAGAAAAGGAAAGATTCCTTGTTGGTGCTTTGCTGGGAAAAAAAAGAAAACTGTGTTCTTTTTGGCTCACAAGGATAGGCGCTTGTGTTCAGGGAGGAATGGAGTTGGTCTCCTCTTTCCTATTAATCTTGCTTTTTAGAATAGAGCCAGAACAGTGGGGCAGGTGAAGGGTTAATTGCTCCAAGGGGAGTGAAGTTTTGTCTATCATGTGACAGTTGTAGTAATTAAAATTGAACTATTAAAGTCTTTCAATGTAGTGTGTGTTTTTCTCTTTTGCATAAGCCATACAAGTAAAAGAGTGAACTTTCCTATGCATATTCCCTGCTAATTGGCAGCCAGCATTTACATGGTAATATCTTCATGTCTGTTCCACTGTTTATTTAAAAAAATAAAGTTTATTTTTTTTCTAATGGATCACCTTTCATTGGAGGTAAATGATACATTGAGGTGGAGTTCTGTTCATCTTCTCTCCTGATACTCTAAGCCTTGTTTGTATTTGTTTTTCTTACATGCAAGAAGTGGCAATAGTTGCTTTTTGACTTTCTATACCACTACAGCAGGATAGAGTGTATTGCTAGGTTGATAGAAGAAAAGATTTAAAAGAAGCCATTCAGGAAGTGTTTGGGTATCCTGCTTTCTGAAAGGAATGATTCAACTTAATTTGTCATAAAGTCCATCTTTTAGTAAAGGGTAATGTTTGGGATAGGCTGGCTTGTAACTGGCTGAAACCCTCTTTGTTGTAATTAAATGCAACTCGCTCCTTTTCATGCTGTGTGTTTTCTTGTGAACTGTGCTTGATCTTTCTTTAATACTGTGATGGCTTAGCAGGAGACACCTGGTCTCTTTTGTTAAATAATACGTTGAAGTCTGGGAACATAAATACGCTTGCTCAATTTATTTTTTTTTTCACTAATGGGATGTGTTTAAAAAAATCTTTGGGATTATTTTTGTCTTTTGAAAATACCTAGTGTTCTGACATCTGTCACTGCTAGTGGGTTTTTTAAGCCATTCCAGGTTTTTGTCTACCCAGTCTAATGGTTTTATTCCCTTCTGGCAATTACAGAGGTGGTAATGTCAAATATAATCTGATTTGTATTGGCATGGCTTTGGCCAGAAACAGTGTGCAAGAAGGCGTGGGAAAATAAAACACTAGTTATGATCTCAGCTTAACTTAGACCTTAAACTAGATGCAACTGTGCTGCAGGTAAGAGCCTCCCACCTTCAAACATCTTGTGTATAAAAGATAATTTAGGAGTCTTGTTGTAAAACCTGCCTTGCAGTGTTTGCATGTATCAGCTTGCATGTTTGATGCTATGACCAAGCAATTATCTGGCATGATGTCATAGAAGAGCTGATAGTGCCCTCTGAATACATGGCAAAAATGTGTCAGCCTTAAGGAAATAAATTGTTGATTTGGGTCCCCATGTGGCAACAGTTCCAAAGAAAGGTAAAAAAAAAAAAAGGAAAAGCAGTCTAGTGCTCCACAGTATTCTCCATGTGTTGGTTAGCTGCTGATGCTGTGCTGCTGTCCTACATCGTAGGTTGTGTTGCTTTAAAACCTGTGAGAAAGGCCTCACTGAGTAACAGCATGAGAGAAGCATGATTTATCACCTGATCTGTTGTGAAATGCAAGACTGAATAGAAAATCCTGTCTAAACAAGGAATAAATGATGCTGCAAATCCTTTGGAAGGAAGGCACTAAGGAACAAGGGGTGAGCACAGTTCACTAGACCTGCATTTTTCTCTCAGTCTGTGGAGGTGACAAAGGGTGAGAGGTGGACATTAAACTGCAGCTGGATGAAGTGATCTGATACACAGGATCTTGCCTAGGGTATCCAATCCCAGAAGTGAGGTGGTTTCCACTTACTTAATTTCTTCGAGTTTGTGTTATTTGTGTTCTGAATTTTTAAGAATACATGTGGTAAATTAATCTAGGTTCTTCCCAGCCTACCTTTGCTTCTATAAGGAATAGTGTGAGAACAGATTGGAATGTGAAAAATGTTAATAATATTCACCAGGGAAGTCTGAGTTGAGAAATACTTGTTATTCTTCATCTATAAAACAAGGAATTTCCATGTTGTTTTTTTGCTCACCTGTTAAACCTTATGCATGCTAAGTGTAGTAACACAGTACCTTCTCAGTTGCACCATTTAAATTGATACTGTGGAGGGGGATGATCAGAAGTGCTCAAGTGATAATGTGATGTTTCTAGCATTGCCATTCAGGTTCCTTACAAAAGCTGGTGGGGGCATAGTCTGAGATGTTCAGGGTTTGGGATTATGAGATCCTTAACTCTACTGCTAAAACATCTGATTTTATAAAGGGTGAAGAGCTTCTGTTTCTGGACAGTTAAAAGAACAAAGT
>NW_009951818.1:455376-474542 GCF_000747805.2 Chaetura pelagica | reverse complement strand
CTTTCCCTGATAGAAGGTTTCCTTTTCCAAAGATTGTAATTCCCACAGGATGCGGAGGAACCTAATGCAGCCAGATTACTTGTGCCATGTCCCTCTAAAGGAAATAACCTCAGCCCTTTTTCTGGTGTTCAAAAAGCTTTGGTATTTGTCCTGTGCCAAGCCTTTCTGTTCTGGCCTTTCACAGCCAGCTCCCTGGACTAGAGTCACACATTAATTCATACAGGTTCTTTGCTCTTCCTCTTGACCGCTGCAGCTGCTGAGTCTTAATTTCTGGTGTGATTTATTTTAACTTTTTCCTTCTCTAGTGTTCATGGAACAGCTGCAGACTGAGTGGGTCTTCATGCAAGGGAATGAGTGCTCCTGCAGGAATGTGCTAGGGAGCCAGCAGCTGTTAAAAAGGCAAGATAACTAACCCTCTTTTCCAAAGCATCCAGGATCAGGGAATACAAATTAGTCTGGCAGGGGCAGTATTCAGAACAAAACACTGAAATGGGCTTGTAGCATGGGGGAAGCCGGAGGTTGGCAGTTGCTGCAGAATACAGAATATTATTATTCAGCTTCATGTAAGTTGTTACCTGTTTGTTTCTTTACTCTTGCCCCCTTCTTTCCATTTGTGGTCTCGTCCTTCTTCAAGCCAGTAAGAAAATTAACTTGCTGATGTTTCTCCTCCACTCAAATTTAAGTGGGTAGTAGTCAAATAAGCTCCCAGAGTTATTAGTTGGAGGGCTTCCTTGCTAAAACTTTATTGAATATTCTGTCACTTAGGCTGATGTTGGGTATTCAGGAAGCATGGATTTGTATTTGTTGATGTTTTCTCTGTCATTTAAGTGTAAACTTTTGGCTGTTTTAAACTTAATGGCATGGATGCAGGGGTTTGCATGTAATATAGATTATGCTTCTATTTTCTGTTAACCACAGCACTAGAACTGTTAAATCAGATTAAATCAGTGGCTTTAGATAAGCATCTTGTCCAAAGGTTTCAGAGGAGTGTCTTAAGAAATAGCCTGGTCAGACAGTGACCTGGATAGTCATTTTCTGAAGTTACTACATGGCTTCTGTCTGAAACATGATACCCAAAGGCTTCATTAGTCTAAGGTGGGTATCCCAGTCACTCTGCTTTTAATTCTCACTTACCTGTCTTCTTGGGAGGCACTTTAAATCCAAAACAAACTCCTGAGTTCTGAGGATAGAGCTCAAACTGGAATATTTTAATTGTATTTAAATATATTAGAATCATATAATGGTTTGAGTTGGAAGGGACCTTACAGATCATCCTCTTGCCCTGTAATTCTGTGGAGGTTTTTAATCTTTTTGTTGCTGTATAGACAGAGACTTGTCTGTGCCTTTTTAAGGATCCTTTTTATGCCTTTTTTGTGTCCTTTTAATGAGAAGCAACAAGAACTAACCACAGGATTTCATAATTATGACTGTGCTATTGACTTACTTCAAAGCATTTCAGAGTAACATGCTCTCTAGGTTGGCTTTTTTTTCAACTATAACTTTGATCTAATAATAAAAAAAACCCTACCCTAATAGTCTAAAGGACAAGTTTTTCTCTGTGAAAAGAAGTAAGGTGATAATACTTCCCTATATCTTTCAGTACCTTAAATTCACAGCTAAGTGTGACCCTGCTCTTTTTGGTTTCTCCAGCATAGGCTGTAACTCATCATGTTTGAGTGTTGCTTCAACTTGCCCCTGCCATTACCTCCAGCATCTACATCTTTGATGATCCTGTAATTGCAAAAAAAAATTGAACTCTGCCAGTTTATTTCCCAAAGAATCGTAGAATGGTAGGTGTTGGAAGGACTTCTGGAGATACTCTGGTCCAACCCCCCCTACCAGAGCAGGGCCACCTAGGGCAAGTCACACAGAAACACATCCAGATGGGTCTTGAAAGTCTCCAGAGAAGGAGATTCCACAGCCTTTCTGGGCAGCCTGTTTCAGTGCTCTGTCACTCTGTCACCCTCACAGTAGAGAAGTTTTTCCTCATGTTGAGGTGGGACTTCCTGTGCTCTAGTTTGCATCCATTGCCCCTTGTCCTGTGTCAAGGCACAACTGAAAAGAGACTGGCCCCTCTTGACATCCACCCTTCAGATATTTGTAAACATTAATAAGATCCCCTCTCTGTCTTCTCTAGAAGCCTTTCCTCATAGGGCAGGTGTTCCACTTCCTTAATCATCCTCATAGCCCTCTATTGGACTCTCCCAAGTAAATCCCTGTCCCTTTTGAACTGGGGAGCCCAGAACTGGACCCAATACTCCAGGTGGGGTCTCACTACAGCAGAGTAAAGGGGGAGAAGAACCTCCTTTGACCTCCTGGGCACACTTCTTAATTACCATTGGCCTCCTTGGCCACAAGGGCACATTCCTGCCCCATGGCTAACTTATTGTCCACCAAGACTCCAAGGTCCTCCTCCATGGATCTGCTTTCTAGCAGGGCAACCCCTAATCTGTACTGGTGAATGGTGATATTCCTCCCCAGGTGCAGGACTCTGCATTTGCTCTTGTTGAACCTCATTAGGTTCCCCTTTGCCCAGCCTTCCAGTCTGTCCAAATCTTGCTGAATGGCTGCACAGCCTTCAGGTGAATCAGCCAATCCTCCCAGTTTTGTATCATCAGTGAACTTGCTGAGGATACACTCTGTTCCCTCTGAACAAGAGTGGACTGAGAACTGACCTCTGGGGGACACCACTGGCTACAGGCCTCCCAACTTGACCCTGCTCCATTGATCACACCATCACAGAAGTCTATCAGATTAGTCAAGCATGGCTTCCCGTTGGTAAATCCATGCTGGCTACTCCTGATAGCCTTATTTTCTTCTATGTGCTTAGAGATGATCTCCAGAATGAGCTACTCCATCCTTTTTCCAGGGATGGAGGTGAGGCTGACTGGTCTATAATTTCCTGGATCTTCCTTCTTGCCCTTTTTGAAGATAGCAGTGACAATGGCTTTCCTTCAGTCCTCAGGCACCTCTCCTGTTTGGCATGGTATTTTGAAAATAATGGAGTGTGGAAGAGCAACATCAGCCAGCTCTCTTAAGTAAAGTTTGTTTATCTGTTTTCTGCACATTTTGAAACTTCTTAAGAAATAGGAGTACTGGGGGAATGCAGGGACTACAGATGCAAATCTTAGGCTCTTAGTCAGGAAGGGATATGTGGTAACTTCTATCCTGAGACTGACAGCATAACCTCCATTTCTTACTGCTGTTGACTCAGCTTTCCAGGAACTCTGTTTTATAGGCCTTTCTGGAGAATGCCTAGCTAAGGATAAACCTCCTTTCATGCTGAGGACAGAGCAAACCTTGATGTTATCAGTTCATCCACATTACGTGTGTGGGATCAGCCTTTATGTCCCATGGGGACAGTTGCTTAATTCTTACAGCATGCTGCCATCCCAACAGCCTTGGCAGAAGACCTACTTCAAATAAGCTGCTCATAGCTGAGCAGTGTTGGAGAGGAGCTAGTCTTTACACTTCTTCAGAAGCAGTCACTTTCCATGTGAACCTGCTCTTAGGTAATATTGCAAGCACGTAGGCTGCTGCTGTCTTGCATTCCTCTTGAGGTGCTGGTATTTCCCATTTCCCCAGTCAATGTGTGACTGCCTGTACCTTGTATTGGCCTGATTCCTATTAAAGATGATGATGAGCAGTGTTCCAAACAGTGTTACCTCTTCTGTGCCTGGTTTGGGTTGTGTATGTGGTTTGAGCTTAGGTCTGCCAGCTGGGAGGTCAGCTCCTGAGCCAGAGCAGGTGAGTCTGCCCTGACACATCAAAGCCCCGAAAAAAACTTGCCCAGAGCTCCTAGTTTTGTTAGTAGCTCAGAAACTTGTCCACACTTGTACTTGCAGTTTGATAAGGAGTCTATTTACCTTTTGCACAACACACTGGCAGTAACCCTGAATCAGCTTTGTAGCAAGGGCTACAAAACAGACTCCAAGCTGATAACCACTGCCTTTTGCTTTGTGTCCTTTCCAAGTACAGACCAACTTGCACTGGTGAGATCTGAGGAAATGGTGGGTGGAGAAGCTGACACTGTTCACCTGGGAGATGCTGTTCTTAGCTGCTCTGTGAAGAGGGAGCTAACAAAAGGAGCAAGGGAAACACAGGCATACCTTTGGCTTCTGGCTGTGCCAGCAGTACAGAACAACCACAGGTGTCTCAGCTGCTGGCCTGTAGAACAGAAAAGCTTTCAGAGCAAAGCTGATAAGAGTTCTTATCAACAGGGGTCTGGTATTGATTGCTGTAAAATGGTATGTTTTTCATGCTATTGAAGTAGCTTTGGGCTTGGTACAAGGTAACTCTGTGCACCTGGCTTGCATATGATGAATGCATGAAGCCCAAGATCTTTTACTTCCCTGTTGTTTTCTTGCCAGTTCTTCCTGGTTTACTTGTGAAGTGGTGGAATGGAACAGTTGCCCTTGCAGTGTGCCCATGCTGCTTGCTTACCTTGGACATGGCAGTAATCCTCACAGGCAAAGCTCAGTGCCTGCCATGATTCTCACACAAGTCTGCACTTCGCAGAGGAATGTCACTGGGCTGGCTGTTGCATTGCGTGGAAGTGAGGCTGTGTAAACAACCTGCCCATGCATGGGTTTTGCTGTTGAAACAAGCTAAATTTTCTCCCAGAAAAAGCTGCAGAGCAAATCTGAGCAAGTCCCAGGTTAGTGCCCTTGGATATGTGTGAGAAGAACAATTTTAGCCTAGAAATGAAGTTGCCGTCTGTGCGCTGCTCAAACTGCTCTTGTAGTGGCCACATGGATTCTTGTGTTGTTTACTCCCCATCTCTTCCCAACTGTGCACATGCTGCATCTCCTCAGCCTCTGTTGATCAAGGAATTGCAAATAAAATGCCTCTTTGGCTCCTGCTACCTTTGTGCCAATCTCGCCTTGGCTTGTTCTGCAGTGCACTAGGACGTGTATCTACTTTCCCACTTGCCCTTGGGGCTTTCCATTGCACTAGTTGCACCGTGGTTTGTCTCCCTGGGATGTCTCTTGGCTTGTGCTCAAGCCCCTCTTGGGCTGCAGATGGAGGATGCACAAAACAACCTGTGGTTTCTCAGGGGGAGCAAAGGGCCTCATCTTGTGGCAGCTGGGAGTCAGCAGGCTTCTTCCTGCCAGGCAGAAAATCAGGGACAACTCTTTCAAGTGTACTTCTGGAGCAAGTGACCAGGAGAATTAGGACACAGAAGCCACTACTTTTGTTCCTCTGTTGGTGTCTCTGGGTGGACAAACCAGGCTTTGGATCCCGTTAGTGTTTCACTGAGGATGGAGGGGCAAGAGGTCCTTCTGTTTCCTCCCCCAAGTCCAGGCTGGGGCTTCCCTGCGGCAGAGCTGGCAGGGAGAGCTGAATAGGGCCTGCCCTGCTGGCTAGGGACAGCAGGTGGCAGCAAGAAATTCAGGTCCCTTTGAGTTCAGTGCCAGGGGCCCTGAGGATTGACTTCTCTCTGGCACTTTGCCTAGGGGCAGGAGACTGCAGCCCAAGGTTGGCTGCTGAATCTTACACCGTAAAATCTTACACAGACTCTCTTAAGTAGGTTTTACACTGTTTTGGGTTTGTGCTCATAGGCTATTTGGGTTCATGGGATGCAGCATCTATATTAAGGATGTATGAAGCTACATGTTGAAAAGGACTCCCAGCTGCCTGAGTTTGGACTCTCTTATCCCCCCGGATGGCTGCTCCAGCTTGTGCAGGGCAATTTGCTGAGACATTTTTGAGTGAGGAGAGAGACTGTGTAGAGCGTACCGAGAGCAACAGTCTCATATATAACAGAACACAGTGTTCAGAGAAGTCAGTGTGTAAGGTAGTTTCTGCAGAAACGCATCCTTGCCATGGGAATCCTCTCTGGATTACCCAGAGACATCCAAGTTAGAAAACTGAATCTCTCCTGCATTCTTGCCAGTTCTGGGATGTGAGCTGAGACTTCCCTGCAAGCCCTCTCCCAAAGAGCAGCATTACAAAAGAGCTCCATTGGATAACCCAGAAATCTGGATTTGATTCCACTAGTGTAAGCAATTTAATTGATCAGGCAACGGAGGATATTTCATCCCTCTTAATTGAGGGAGCCATTGTGCTTCCAAACATGCACAAATGCCCTTGATAGTCTAATAACAATTAATAAATGGCAGCCTGGCTTAGGAAGAAAACACCTCACAAGACAAACCTGATTGCTTCCACTGGGGACAGAAGGGAAAAGGATCCAATGACCAAAAGGTGTGAGCTGTGCCTACAGTAGCCTGGGACCTCTGGGGAATATTTGTTAAATAAATGCAAAGAGGAGCAGTGAAGAGGCATGAGAAAACCTGTCACAGTAGCACAAGTGGAGCCCAGAAGATATCAGGGTCACCCATGGGTCCAGATAATCTGCCTCAAAGTGCTCATGAAAGGGACACAGCCTGCAGGTTTACCTGGAGGGGGTGGGACTGGGTCCCATTCACTGTCCTCCTGGTTTTCCTCCAGGCTCTGCCTGTCCCACTTGTCACTGTGGGGCATCTGGGAAATAATGAGAGAGGTGGAGTTGTATCAGCCTCCTTTCCTCCTGTGCTGGCTTTTGGATTGTCCCACTCCAGAGCCATGCCCAGTGGATTCTGTCTGGAGCTCATCCCCATGCAGGGACCAGCAAGTCCTGCATGCCTGCCTGATGAACTCTGGTGGCTTTTTTCAAGGAGGGAGGAAGTCTGTATCATAATAATGGGCTGCAGAAGGAAGACATGGGTGAGGGAAAACCATTAACACTGGTGGAGGCTGCCCTGGACCAGAGCAGGAGACTTGGCTTGGTCCCATCAGCTGTGTGCTGTCAAGCTCTGGCTGTTCTCTGAATTCCCTAGCGTTATTTTCACTCCTGTCGAAGAACATGGCCTGCTTCATACTTGGAGCCAGAACACTTATACACAAAAAACCCCAATTGTTTTGATACCAAATAAATCATGTTTGTTATTTTGGGGAAATTGCCAAATTTCAGCCTTCTTTTTTATTTTTCCATCCTCATTACACATAGCAAAAAATGGCTTTAAAGAGAGTTTCAGAACAGGAATGGTGCATCAGTCACACAGCAGTTCTCTAGTGCAGTGAATATCTGAGCCCTTTGGAAAGCTAATTGTTTTTGTCTTCCCTCCTTGGCTCCAACTGGGGCTTGCTTCTGTTGTTCTTTCCTTCTGGATTTGCTCTCATTTGGTTTTTCTTTTGTCTCTGCTCTCTTCTTTCCGGCCAGGGCATGTGTTTTCCAAGTGTCAGCCCAGAGATAGAGGTCGTAGTCTTTTTGGTGTTTAACTTTGGCCATGGATTTTGTAACTCCCAGAGTAAAAGAACTGACCTCAGACTGACGTTTCTAGCAACTCTCTGCCTCTGGGCTGTGAGAGCCTCTTGCTCTGTGTCTCTTGCACAAGCTGCCCAAGTGCTCCAGGGACACTCACTGTACTGCCCTTGCTGTCTAGCTGAGGACAGAGTGAACTGAAGTGCAGCTCCTCAGGGAGTTGTACCAGGCAGTGGTCACATTTGTCCTGCTGGCTTGGGTGAGATGTAGGAGACTGGGGTCTCAACATTTTCTGTTCCAGGATGCCTCCAATACTTGTGTCCTACTGAACACCCCTGCCGTGCAATATGGCAGGTTGTCCTTAAGGGTTAAAGTGTTGCTGGATCAGTGTGATCAAATGGCAAAAGCAACTGTGAGCTCCTGCCCTTTGAGCAGGGTAGAAACTCCTGCTCACAGCCAGCCAGAAAAAAACAGCCTGGTAAGCACAGCCACGTGAATATATGGTAAGGGAGCCCTTGCACCCAGACACACTCCACGGGCAAACCCTTTGCCCAGAGCTGTTGATTACCCTGCCAAACGGGGAGCACCCCCAACCCCCAGCCTCCTGTGCTTGCTGCATGACCACAAGCTACCACTCTGAGAGGTTTGCTTCCAGCGCCGGTTTGCTAGGGAGGCAAAGTGCAAAGGCATCTCTTGCATCACACCAGAGGTGGTGATGGTTGGGCAAGGTCTGTCCCTGCCAACGGCAGCACTGCCGGCCCCAGGAGCAGGCTCGGGCGCTGCTGCCTTACCGGCTCCCTTGTGGAAAGCCGGGCTAGCTATGGCAGCTTCAGCCACGGCGAGTGCACTCCTGTAGCGGTAACTGCATTCAAACTGTGTCCTTGCTTAGCTCGGCTCGTTCAGAAGCTAATTGGAGCTGGAGACCTTGCTGCGCAGCTGGAGTGGAGCTCATGCACCCCAGGAAAGCTGAGCAGCCCCCAGTCCACCCAGTCGCAGCAGCACTACAGGATACCACCCAAGCCTGTGTTGTGCTGCAAAGCTGCACTAGGCATGCATACAAGCCTTTTAAGATCCAATGACCAGCTCCAAAGCAATTCCCCATTGCCTGTAAATGATAGAGACTAGCTTTGCAAAATTAAAATATTCCTAGCAAGCTAAAGCTGCTTCCTCCAGCTGAGTTTGTACTCACCCAAAGGGAGAGTAGTTTGCCTTTGAAATAGACAAAATATTAAAGGCCCAGCTCACCTCTCAGTGAAAGCACTGACTGCCACCAATTTATAAGGCAGCTTTGGAGTTAATTAATTATGTAACCTATTAAAAATACATTAATTCCTCCTTTTATTCTTTTCTCCCCTGCCAAAGAAATCAGAAATACCTGGTTTCAGGCAAGCTCTGATAGCTGGTTGCATTTGCAGTGTGCAGAAGGGTCAGGTGTGGTGGCAGCTCACAGATGAGCATCACTCCCTGCAGCTTGCTGGGCATTGCAGCAGCATCCCTGTACCTCATTCCCTACCATCTCCCAGTGCGGGCACATGCAGACCTCAGGCTCAGTGATGCAGCCCCTGCTCTTCAGAGAGCATCACACCTCTTTAGCCCCCTGGTTAATGCTTAGACTTTATTACATTGCAGCAGCTGGCTCCCAGGCCCAGTTGTGGAAAAAGTAATGGATTTTAAACATTGAATTTTCTAATCTTGCCCTTTGAACCCATTTTCACTGTAGCTGTTGGTAAACTGCACTCCTGAGCTCAGGCTGCTGCAAAATGCTCTATGGACTGCTGTGTCCCAGTGCAGATACCTCTTTGTGAGTTGCACAAAAGCAGTGTTTAATGTAAGCTGGCATGTGTGGCTGAAGGCAGGAGCTGTTTTCAGCCCTGTTTGATGTAGAATTGTCACCCAATTTTTCATGGCCTCATAAAAGCGCTGGTGGGAAGGGGCCTATGGAGGTCTCTGATCCAGCCAGCCCTTGGAGCAGGACTGTTGCCAGCACCACTGCCATATCTGGTGGCCTGCAGAGCTAAGGCTAAAAAGCTTCAGAGGATGGAGATCCCTTCTTTTTGGGTACAAGTCCCAGGGCTCTACCACTCTTCTGGGGAAGTTTCCCTTATGCCTTACCTGAACTGGCCAGGCTACAATCTCTGCCACTCACTTCATGTTGTGTTGTTTTGACCTACTGGAAAGACTTTGTCTCCATTCTCCCTGTATTTGCCCTCCAATTCACTTTAGACTTCTGCTAATTGTACCAGCCTGTTCTCCTTCCCAACTAACCAAACCAGCAGGGGCAGTTCACAGTCAACCAGACGGGCAAATGCTGGGGCAGGCTGAAGTCAAGCTCAAAAACAAGCTCCTTGTTGCGTCTGCTAAAATAAGGGTTCAGGAGAACCTGGTTTTGATTGATTTCTGAATGAGATGGATCTGAACCAGCTGGCAAGTGCCTAGGAGTAATAAGCATGGCCTTTTCATGCCTGTCTCCTTGCATCATTGCAGCACCCTTCTGACCACTGAGGGCTATAGAACACTCACCTGAACTGTCTTTCCAACCATATGAACGAGCATCTTCCTGGAAGCAACACATTTTGGATACATCCCCAGCAAAAGCCTGATGTGTCCTAAATCCCAGACTATGTGGGTGTGGGGCATTTGGCTCTACCCTCTGTAGGACTGGGATGTTCTGGGCAGCCCATTCCTGCCCAGTACCACCCAGTGCCCATTGATCACTTCTCTGTAAGGTACGGTGTCAGATGCCTGACGCTGCTCCCTTGAGGTCTGAAAGATTAGACTGGAAGTTTTCTGGGTGGGAGATGTCCCAGGGCTGAGGTCAGGGACAGAAATGTAATGTCTGCCCTGCTCTGTTATACAATCTGCTGTTAAATAATCACTCAGGGTCACTGCGCCTGCCAGGTGGCTGCAGCTGGCAGTGGGGCTGCATGGAAAACAGGCTGTGGTTTGCAGGATGGCTGTCCTCCAGGCAAGAAGAAGGAAAAGCAGTTACGTGCTTTCAGGCAGTCCCATGCTTGGACCCTTCCCAGCCTTGGGGTTCCTCGTTGCAAGGTACTTTTCTGTGACAGAGGCACCAGCCACACAAGGGCACAAGCTCTTTGTACAACCAGAAGCCCGATGTTGACAGCAGGGAGGTGGCTTTGGCCACAGTGAGAAAAGGCTGGTGTTTATCTGTGGGATATGGGATGCTGTGGCATGATGGGCACAAGCTGGGATGTCGGGACTCCACTGGGTCTGGGCAAAGGTCTTGCCCTGGCCCAGTAGAGACCCAGCATCCATCCATCACAGCTCTGTGTCCACCAGCCTCATGGGTGCTCTCTGTATTTCATAAAGCTGTAGTGGAGCAAAAGCTGAGGCTGAGCCACGGAGCCCCCATGCAGCAGCTACCAGCACACAGGAGTCAGACCAGTGCCACAGTCCCTAGGCACTAATTTTGGGTGGTGCTCCCCATCTAGGACTCATACCCATTTAACATCACTGTATTACTGATTTCAAAGGTGCTGCAGAACAAAGTAGCTGAAACAGGCACGTAGAGGACATCAGGAAACCTGTGGGAATGTCTACCAAAGATCCATACTGTCTGCAAATGAAAAGTTGCTTGAGGGAGCTGGATGATTTGCCCTATGAAATCAAGCCAAGACCAGGAAAAGAAAACATGCTGGCAGGGAAAGCTCCCAAAAGTGAGGCTGGGAAACAGCCACGCTGCCCTCAGAGCCCAAGCCTCACTGGCCTGGGGTTGCCATCCTCGAGCAAGCATTTTAGCTAGCTAGCCTATTTTTATTGGATAATTTATTCCTAATAAGGGCTTTTTGGCAGGTGGCCATGCTCCCCTGAGGGTGAGGGAGAGCAGTTCAACACAAGAAACAAACTGGTGTGGGGCAGGGTGAGTTCCTGTTGTTTTCAACTCACAGGGTGGATGGGAAATAGAAAGAGATGGCTGGGAGATGGCTGGATGTCACTGAGGAAGATTCAGTTATCCTTCACTTGTGTTTTTCTCCCCAGATGCTGCACTGGCAGAGTAAGGCATCAGTATGGCCCTGTGGCAGGGAGGAAAGATGGCTCCAGGCTTCTCAGTTTTGCTCTGTGTCTTCCAGCACAGAGGTCAGAGTACTGCAGGCAGCAGGGCTGTGCCAAGAATCAGCCCAGCAGCCAGAGGCCAGCACCAGTGCGGGAGCACTGGGAGTTTGGGATGATGTGAAGTGTCTCATGCACCTGCCAAACATCCCTCATCCAAAGTGACAGCCATGACAGCCCTGGTGCTTTCCTCCCAAAATGCTGCTTACAACGCCAGTGGGAGTCATGAGCCGGGACCCCTGAGATCACTTCTGATCCATCCCTGAGGCTGCCGCAGAACAAGCCAGGACCCCAAGCTACCCTTGTGCCATCCCCACACTCCAGCCCTGAATGAGATTGGTGGGACTGGGGTGGGACGCAGGCTCAGGCAGATCACTTGCACACATGCACAGCTCCCCTGCCCCAGACAGCAAGCTGCCCTGCCCTGCCCATACAGTCAGTGGCTCAGCCCCCAAATGCTGCAGAGATGTGGCATCGAGCATGCTCGCCTGGCTCTGCCGACTGGCTCTTCAGTGCCTGGCTTCCTGTGATCTGGGGAGGCATTCTAGCCTAATGCAGCTATTTTGTTATTTAATCCTGCTTGATTTTCCTTAACACCTTTCCAAATGTTTTAAGCTATCCTTTGTGGTGCTCATCACTGTTTAATCTGAGATCAAATGATTGTATCTTAATCCCTGGATCTCAAATGAATTTGCCTTTGGTTTGGGCAGCTAACCCTCCAGCCCTCTGCTACAGCCAGGCTGCATTTATCCAGGGCAGGCAGAATAAATAAAGGAATAAAGTGCCTTCCCCCTCTTCTTCTCACACTACTTTTATTTTTCTTGCCAGTTAATGTTACTTGAGCTGCACAAAATAGGTGATATTCCCCTGATTACTGTTTCCTCATAATTTTATGTTTTTCCTTGGGATGAGCCACTGGAGCCTTCTTTTGTCAGACTACCTACATGTGACAAAAGCCAGTGAAATACTGTGCTTTTTGTGGCTGACTGGGTGTGCAGAGCAAGCTGACATGGAGCAAGTGTACAAGACAGCACCTGAATCCATTGTAGTGTCTTACTGGAGGACAAAGCCATGCTCTCAATGAGCTGTCCCCAGCAGCACCTGGCACTGTGCTTTTCCCAAAGGACATATACACTTGGGTGGCATTGGAGTGGCTGCCTTTATTTTGATTCACTCCTGCTGCCTACAGATGTGCATTTCTCAGCTCAGCAAGGGGACACCTGCAGTTGCTGAAACTCCCCCGGAGCCAGCAGAGCAACACAGGTCTCTGCAGTTCCTGAGAGTACTGAGCTGAACATGCGGATCCCATTGACACAAGCCCTCCTGCCTCTCAAGCAAGCTCTGGAGCAGGGCTGGGGCCAGCAGGTACCAGCCTCCATGACCATTCCTTCTCCACATTCCTCTCTGCCTTCCTGTGTTACACAGAGAGACTTTGGGGCAGGAGAATCTCTGAAGCAGACTGGCACAAATCCAAAGATGACAGGGTGCTGATTTCAGCCCCATCCTCTGGGTGCTGCTAAGACTTGGCTTCTTGTTTTGTTTCAATTGCCCATGGCTATGCTGTGGGACCTCTGCTCAAGGTGCATACAAAGAGGCTTGGAGAAAGATTAAATGCCATTTTTTCTACAGCGTGTTGTAGATTTCATTGAGTAGATTAAATCTAATTAAATTCACATGTTAATCCAGACAGATTAAATGGCACATTCTGCTTTGTGTCCTTAGCTTGACCCAGAGGCCAGACTGAACCTGGAAACACAGACAGCAGAACTGGTCCAGTCTTCCATGTCTAGACTCAGCCCCAGGCTTTGATTCAGTGTCAGAGATTGGATACAGACAGTTTCATGAACATGTTAAGGACCATGCTGCAGGTCCAGGCCTGGTTCTGAGCAGACAGTAGGAGTCATCCCAGCCCCTGAGGGTGCTGCTGCCCAGGTGCCCTCTCATAAGACCACAGTGGTGGTGGGAGAAGCTCAGGTTCCCATCTGATCTGGGGTTTGCTGTGGGTGCTACCACCACTGGGTCTGGCAGCAGCTCCTGCTGACAGCTGCCCTGTCTTTGTTGTACCTGAGTCTTTGGCAAGGCAGCCCATGCTAGTTCAAAACTTCTCCTATGCTGGATGGGGTGGTCTGTGACCATGTGGCCAAACTGCATCCAAACCTGTCCTGATGGAGCGATGGACTGATGCAGCCTCAACCAGGGGTGTGGTTGAAGGGGGTTTGCCTTCCAGGACAGTACAATGAGAGCTGCAACTCAGCTCCTTTAGTGCTGTGGGCATTCACAGTAGAATCCCCCTTTTAAGCACAGCTCATCTCTATGCAGCTAGTCTGGACTTGCATGGGAATAAACCACCTGCTTCCTCGTGAGGACCTGTAAATCACACCCAGCAGAGCCAGAGTCACATAGCTACAAAGGATGGAAATAAACTCTGTTGTGTAATTAGCACCCTTTGTATGCCAGGGCAATCACACCAAAACCACATGCAACCAGGAGCCAGGTCTGCCTGAACAGGGCTTCATGTAAAATACCATCTCCAGGTGTAAACCTGCACCGCTTCTCTCAAATCCGTGTCACACAATGATACTTTGCCCCATAGAGGAGGAGTTGGCTTGCAGTAAGAAAGGTCACTTAAGCTGCAAGGACAAATATCCTCTTCTAAAATCCAAAGCCAGTGCTATAGGAGTGTTTCCTAGCAAATACCCATGGTAGAATTCTTTCTTTCATCCCTATTTGTCTCTGCTAACCTGATCTTTGCATGCTGCATCATGCAGAAAAAGCACTAGCAGTGTGGACTGACGCAGGGTACCACTGGTTGTGTAGGCACCACTAGGGGCTCCTTCCTTGAACCAAGTGCCTTCCTGTTTGTTCCAGCAAAGCAGACACAGCTCTGTGCCTTGGAGGGAGGCTGTACAGGCTCAGGAGCTGGTGTGATTATCTCTGCAAGACGTTTGACGGGCATGGCAGTGACAGCTGGAGCAATTCCTCTTTTTCTAGGACAAGAGGTTTGGA
Organism: Chaetura pelagica; assembly: GCF_000747805.2. NCBI lineage: Eukaryota > Metazoa > Chordata > Aves > Apodiformes > Apodidae > Chaetura > Chaetura pelagica. Next base: position 460,219 of record NW_009951818.1, on the reverse strand, counting down.
AGTTAGAGTCTTTGGGTGTGGAAAAGTTCTTTCTCTGTAGTGGCCTCAAAAGCCTAAAGAACCATTGGGAAATGCTAACAAGGGGACCCAAACCCCAGAGATGCTTCAAGATGCTCAGGTCAGGTGAGAAAAAGCAACTTAAAACCTGTGTAGAAATGGATTTCACCACACTGGCCTTTAATGTGTGTACGTATACTGCCTAGTAGCAGAGTTGGTCTCAGTTTTAGAGAAACAGGTAAAAAATGACCACACAGCCAGCAGTTGGTAGGCAAACGTCCTCCAGGTGAGGCTGGAAGCAGCATGCTGGCTGTAGACAGAGCAGTCCCTTCAGTGGAGCAGTTGTGGAATTTGCAGATGTACTGGCACTCTAAGCAGCACTGCAGCCCCCACAGGAGTCAGTATCTAGTCCAAGGTTTAAAAGCAGACTCATCTTGTTGTGCTCTTGCATAACAGTGAGATGGAAATCGTACTGTGTTTATACAGACCCAAACGATACAAGCCTGCTTGAGCAGATGCTTGCACATGAAAGCTTCAGCTGGCTACAGAGCTTCATTTCCAGGAGCAAAAGAAAACCACTTTGCCACTTAATCCTTTGAAGAGTTCAATCACCCTGATACAGGAAGGCAGGGCAAAGTGGGGGAGCAGGCTCCCATTTGCACCTGTAAGACTGCCACCTCCACAGGCAGTCTGCATACCACTCCCCCAGAGAGCCCCTCTAATACAAGTGTGGATCCAGATTCTGCCCACTGCCCTTTCCCCGGCTGTGCCACAGCCCGTGGATTTAAACCCTTAATCCTGGGAGATTGTGCAATAGCTCCTTCAGGTTGAGAAGATTATGCCCGTTTCAAAGGCTGCACTGGGAGAGGCCAGTAAACCAGCCCAACCCCTCCAGCAAATGCACCTGTGGGCGATTCCTGCAGCTGGAGCCTAGCAACATGCTCTAAGCTGCTCTGACGACAGCTAAAAAATTCAACGTTATTTCATCCTTCCTCCCCAGAGGAGCAGCTCGTGAGTCATGTGAGGGGCTGCTCTCTATCTGGTGAGCATGTGTGCTGCTGCTAGCTAAAAAGGCGTCTACTCTCAGCATGTGGGACAGCTGCAGGTTCAGGACATCTGGTAAATTGTTTTCCCCTCCCCCGCCCCCTCCCTCCCAACTTGCTTTTTGCTCCCAACAACCTCTCCACTTCTCCGGAGCTCTTTGTGGGAAACTTGCAGGAGGACTATTTTTGGATTCATGCTGAGTCCCACCCTGACTTTGCTTGGATCAGCCCCAGGTGACACAAGCAAACACAGGTAACTACAAGGTTGAGGCTGCACTGAGCACTCTCGAGAGACACATGGCATGACAGAAGGAGGCACTCCTGAATCTGAGGGATATGCTCTAAGAGAATGGTGAACATCAGAAAAAAATGCATAGGAAACAAAGCTTGTCTGTTTACGGGACTGAGGTACTCACAGAGGTGATGGGACAAACTCCGGCAAGCCCAGGCAGGACCAAGCAGTGCTTTCAGCTTGTGGGCAGGGCTCAGAGATTGGTGATGGGAAGAGAGAGTCAACCAACAGGAGGATCCAGCTGCAGAGAGGGCAGGGGCTGGCTGGGCAGCTTAGCCTCCAATGCCTACTGGCACTGAGCAGAAGGAAGGAGGACTCCAGCTGGAAAAGGTGGGAAGCTGTGAGTAGATGAAGCCCATGAGTAGGAAGGGCTGTGGTGCTGCAGCCTGAGCGCTTCTCGTAGAAAGCTAGATGAGGCACCTTGCAGGGATTTTCCAAACTCTGGAAGAGCACATGCTTGCCTCTGGGAGTAATCCTAAGATGTAGGTGGATTTCACAGTGGAAACTGTTAGGAAATCTCAGGCTTGCCTGAGCAATGCAATGCCCTTGGTGGCATCTGGTGGGAGGGCAGCTGACCACCGTCTGCCCTGGCTGTTCCCAGTGCTAGTGCTGCTTCACTGCTGCAGGACTGACCCCTCCTTGCCTTCTTAGTCTTTGCCCTTGCGAAGCCCTGGGGGGTCCTAGGTACTGCAGCCAAGGGGCAAGAGGTGCCTTATTGCTGTGGATATTGGGAGCTGCCAGAAGAATGACCTTTATCTCATGGCTGTCTGTCCTCAGCTCCCGGCTGCCTGCTGCACTGTGTAGCCTGGACAGAAGATTAAGACTCACTAGTTTGGGCACTTCAGCCTGAAGCAGATTAAGAAAGACGTTGGTAAGTGCAGTCCCACAAAAAAAGACCTCTCCGGCTCATCCCAGGACCCTCGGTACTTCAGGATGGAAGACTGCTCTTTTCCCCAGCCCAGGAGTGGTGTTCAGCATACTTCAGGTGGGTGTTTGTTTTATGAATTTGTCATCATGCAGGTCATCTTAAACAAACCCAGCAGCATTGCATGGGTCAGCTGACAGGGATAGAGAAGCATTTTATACAGAAAGGCATAAAAAAACCTGAGTCTGATCTGGCCTTTTCCAGTATGCAGTAGGTGCCTCTGTGAGTCAGGAACTGTCCTGCCACACTGTCTGAAGTCCAGCAGACACTGTGGTGGATCCATTTCCTTTCCAACTCTGGGAGAGGACAGCAGTCCTGGCAGGGTGGTTGAGGAGCCCCTGCCTTAGGCAGAGCTGGTACACTGCACTGATGACATTGGTTGTGTTGATTGGCCCAAAGTGGGTTTGGAACAAGCTTCAGACTGCATGGCCAAATCCAGAAGGTGCTGCCTGTAGTGCAAAACTGTGCCTTTGGCTTGCTGAGGGACTACTGGCCCAACCTGCACTTGCAGGTTAGACATGTCCTCCTACTCCCACAGTCCCTTCCCACTACAGCCTTCCAGTGGTTTGTGTGGTTGCTCCCAAACTCCTTTCAGGCCAAATCCACAAGTAGCTTAAGCAGTTTCAGTGGTGACTCCTTGTATGGTCAGGCTCAGAAGAGCATTGCACACAGCTACGAGTGTGGTGGAGATGGGGATCTTTGCAGCCAGGAGAAAAAAAGTTTACAGCAAAATCCTCAGCTCAGAAAACATCTTCAATCCTGCAAACATAAAAGGACAGAATTAAGGCTGAGCTTTCTGACCTCCAAGTTTTTTACTTCTGTTCTTGCATTACAGCAGCAGCAAATCCTGCTGCACGGAGCAGAAAACTGTCTATATATGCTCTATTTCAAATTCTTCTCCATGTAAACTGTTCCAGACTTGATCAGAACCAAGGCTGTTTACTAACAACAGAACTGGGAAGCTTCTTTCGTATTTTGGGTTTTACCCCCAGTTTCTTTAGTGTTCTTACTGACCTGCTGAAACTTAAGTCTGTCAGTTAACATTGTTTCTAGCTTTCAATGAATTTTACTTGGAGGTATTTCCCTTTGCCTGATTGACTGAGTTATCTCTGAAATACCCCTGTATGAAGAGTGTGTTCTGCCTTATTTCTGATATTAAAAAAGGTTGTCCTCTTGACTTGGGACAAGCTTAGAAGGCCAGGCAATGGCACACTCATTTTCCCCCAAATAAGTTTAGGGTATGAAACTGCAAAAGGCCAATGGCAACGTTTTTTCTTAGCATTCAAACTAACACTTCTGTACAAAGGGGTTAAATCCTGCTTCCATTTATACTGATGTAAATCTAGAATAATGAAGTTCTTGAGTTTTATAGCATTACATATTTTTACAAGTGGCATAACTAGAATTGAATATACAGTATTAGTTTCATCACAACAGTTCTCCCTTGCTGTGATTACAGTATCTTTTAGACATTTTAATGTTTTTTAAGTATGTTTTAGACATTAAACTCTCTGAGGAAAGGGCTGCCACTATAAGCGCAGTGTGATGGAACCCAATGCTAGAATGATCCTTATGTGCTGCCTCATAGTGATGGATGAAAAGCAGGGTTCAGAAGAGATTTGGAAAACACTTCCAGATGCCATGACAGCCTGTTTTTGCCTTGAAGTTCCCTTCTGAGTTGTGCCTACACCTCCATTTAGGCAGAACTAAGTTCTGCTTGTTTTTTGGATTGCTGTCACTCAAATGTTGCATCTCCAGGACCAAGTAAGTTAGCATAGCTCAAGACTTTGAGAAAAATGGTTTCTACACAGAGCATGACGGTGGTGAGGAGGGTTTTTGTAAAGCTGTTGCTCACTTCACATGCAGATCTATTGGACAAGTGTGTTGTAACAAGTGTCAAGGTCACACTAGCCAATTTGATTGTGAAGGTTTACGTCACCTTTAACAATAGGATATCTCACAGACGTTTGTGTAGTTAAGGCAGATGGCTTTAACAGCTGGCCTTCTAAAAGGATGCAGTTAGGTCAGTTTGGGTTTAGAGAACAAGACTCTGACAAGACTCTGAAACATTAAGAATGTTTGGTCCCTTGGGACCCTGTGTGGCTCGTTCTGGTTCAGAGCTGTCCTTTTTGTGTCCCCAGCCCAACTACAGCAGCAGTGCTAGAGCCAGTGAGAACTCAATAGCGAGGAGCTGGTGTCACTGCCAGAAATGCAGAGCGCCTGGGTTGCTTTCCTGGCTGTCTCCAGGGCCCAACAGAGGTAGACAAAGGAAGTGAAGGCCCAGCAGGGCAATGGCACAGAACTGGAAGGGCTGGATGCCACCAGGCATCCTGAAGGGATGGGCCTGGCAGCACAGTGGCTGAGTTTTCTGCATGCGCGAGCCGTGCTGGGAGCAGCAGCCAGATGAGGAGTGAGGAATCCCCGAGGGATGCTCACCCTGAGGTACCTCAGGCGGCCCTGGGGCCTCCTCACCCACCACCCCCCCTTCATCCCACCGTTCCGAACACCCTGCCCTTCTCACCCAACGCACCGGAGCCCTGCACGCTCCACGTCACGTCGCCGCCGGGGTGCGGGGCCGGGGGGGGG
>NW_009951818.1:420471-454480 GCF_000747805.2 Chaetura pelagica | reverse complement strand
TGCCTGGAAGCCATGTCCACCCGCGAAGGGAGCAGCCGCGGGCGGAGGAGGTGGCTGAGCCCTGTGGGCCCGTCCCCCCCGTGGGGACCCGGCGCGCTCCGCCGGCAGTGCTGTGCTTTGCTTGTAATGTATCCTCTGCTGGTGATGGGACATGTCTCTGGCTTGGTGTTTAGACTCGGGAGTCTGCGCAGTATGTTTTTTTAGACGGTTATTTCTCAAGGATAGCTTAAAAGCTGGGAGCTTGTAACCCCTCTCTCCGCCACACTGTTGTTCCAGAGGGGACCTGATGCTGTGCTGACTTGAACAAGAAGTTGCTTTTAGCACTGTGCTAGAACATGGAACTATTTTAAATTCTTTGTTGTATAACTCACTTAATTTGTAATGACCGAAGTGGGCAAGATTAAATAAAACCTTGCAGATGCCATGTGCCACTACTGGTTTCAGTTGCTTCATTTGCAAGCCAACTAGACAGATACTGAGAAATCTAACTGCACTTTAAACCAGCGGGTATGGAGTGACTACTCTAGTACTAGACTTTTTTTTTTATAGTGAGGAAAAGGCAATGCTTCTGAGTATGTAGAAATGTTTGTGCTTAGCAGCATTGTGATTGCAGTAATTTAAGAGTCCAGATATTGAAACAGAGGATATGGTACTGCTTTACTGATTAGATACTGGTTTCTATCCCTAGCACTGCTGAATTTTCTTTTATGGTTCTCCGTGTTTTCAGCACTGTGTTTTATAATCTCAAAGCACTAGGTTATTGCATAACTTTCTTAGCTATAAAAGTGCCAGCACACCTGTAATAAATGGCCTCCAAAGTAGCTGTATCATCACTAGTGGTGGAAATGTGTGTGTCATGGTTAACTTGCTTGTGTACTTTAGACATGGAACAACTTAATTTGATAGGGTTGGCATGTACAGCTGTGGATGATCTGTGCCTGCAGAAGAGCTTTCTGTACAATGAAATAAACTGCAGTGGTAGATTGAAATAGTTACAAGAAGAGAATTGTAACAGGAGAGGCATGTAATTCTCCTGTACCATTACTAAGTGTTGCTTAACAGCTGTTATGTTCTAGCTTATGCTAAAGTCACTATGAAGTTACAGTTCCTCTTCAAATAATAGCAGTAGCTCTGTGGCATTTGAACTAGAATTCCTTTGAAAGCAAGTGCTGGAGTTGGGGAAGCTTTGAAAGCAGGTGTTGGGGTTGGGGAAGGCTGTATTCTTTCTTTTTACATCATCACCACCTGTCTGCAACATAAAGACGTTTCTGAAATAGTTTTAGCACAGAACAGTTTTACTTCAATTATGATAAGAGCATTCCTTCAAATATGACAGTTTCTCCTAGTCTAGGAGGCCAGGCAGCTCTTGTTCATGTTGGATGGACAGGAATGCTTGAGCCAGGTCTTGTGGGAGAGCTGATACCTCTCAGGTAACCTTGTGCCAACTGCAGTCCATGTGTTTTGGTTAAGTATAAATGACTAATGCTTGCTTACAGACTATACTAATAAAGGACCACTGATACTATGATAGATGAGGGATTGTTTTCTCTTTTTGTTCTAATAAGAATAGGGATGCTACTCCAAGCTGACCACACTGGATAGGAGTGGGTCTGCTGGAAGGGTGGATTTGGGGCTGGGGATTTTCCTCCAGTGTAGAAGAGCACTTATCTCCTGATGACAGTATCACAGTGTTTCTCTCCAAGTCTGAATTTTGCCCTACTGCGATAATGGATGCAATAAGCAGATGGATAGGTAGATAAATTCTGTGTCTGTTTTGGTAGTGAGCCACGGTGCTGTCAGTCTCCAGTGCAAGCAGTAAAATAAAACTAGTTTTAACTCTGTGCCTGTTTTCAGTAGACTGTTGTATGTCTTAGCACATTCTGTAAAAGTTTCTAACTGTTCCAAGGACATTCATAAGGAAAACTGCCAAGTTTCATTTAAATCCAACTTTTCTATGTAAGGTGAAGTTTGGAGTTGCTTTTATTACTGCACTGCAGTCGTGAACCACTGCAGTCGTGAACAAGCCCTGTCCTCGGGTTGATTTTTTTTATATCCTGGCATGGCAGTGTTTGGATGGAATTTTTAAACTTTAAAATCAGACTGAATTGTTTTTGTGTTTACTGTTGCTGCATGCTGTGCCTATGATGGGATCTGCAAGCTGCAAGTTTGAGTGCAACTTTACAACTTTTTGCTAAATCCTGCATTAACTTTTCAAACTTAAAATACTAATGATTGGTGTAAGTAAGGTTTTGTCTTTAAACTCAACTGAGGTGAAAAAGGCACAAAAATATTTTCAAAACTTCTGCGTAGGTAGACCTACTGTATTGGTAATTTGTAAACAACTTGGAAGATTTCAGAAGTACTTGTATACACTAGTTCTTAATACTTCCCTCTAATTGGACAATGACTGGACCTCTCTCTAAAAATATTTTCACAAACCTGAACTTCTTGATGTCTTGGAGGATATATGGAAGTAGCTTTCCTTGTTTTTGGGAGGTTGTTCTTGACATGAAGAATATTGTCTTGTCCTATAACTGATTTTGAGGTCACAGTGCTGTGTAAGGAGTTGATTTACATGAATCTATTTGTGAGGTTGGGGTTTGTATCTGAAACACCAGAACAAACCAATGAGAGAATTTGAAATACCTGTGAAAACATTGCTTAGATTGATGTCTTCTATTTTTGTTAGCTGCAAAGAAATGATGTGACATGAAGTTAGTGATATCTGTTAGGACAAGAATTATTATCAAGCTGTTTCTAGCAGCAAATTAATATGTAATAAGGGCTAGTGTTCTGACAACATTGATAGCTAATTTGTCTAACATTTAACTTTAACTTCTGTTTATTTCTGAAATAAATAAACATATTTTTTGTAGTGTTTATTTCCAGGAAAGCAAGTTTTTGTGCTTGCTAAGCATTCTTTTTGAAATGCATTTAGAAAAAAAGTTACAGGAACTCAAGGCATTTGAATTCAGAATTTGATCCTCTTCCCTCTTAAGAAACCTGGAATGAAATCTGAGGAATTTGTGTATATCAATATTATAATTTGACTGAATTTATCTCCTAAGACTTGAAGGTGTTCTGTGGCTGTACAAGTGAGTTACTGGGATAGGATGTAAACTAATGGCATGCAATGCAATGGCATATAAGTAACTACCTACCTGTTGGTGTTTAACTGGAGTTTTCACTCTGCAGTGAAGCAAGTATATGTATGCCATTACAGTGCCATAGCTCATAAATTCACTTAATGAATTAACCTCCATAGCAGCTTGTTCATGTGTTTACATATCCTAAAGCTATCTAGTTAGTTTGTCTGGACTCCATCACTGAAAATTCCAGCTGCACCATGGAGAGGCTGCTCCTTGAGGTTGCAAGTCTAGTTTATAACTCATCCTAGTTTGAGAATGCTAGGGCTTTGTGCTCAGTATGATCTGTGAAGCTAGACAAGTCTCTTCTCCATTTCCCATTAACTAAACAGAAAAAATAGCTATGCTGATTTTACAATGGTTAGTAGCTGGCTCCTCTTTAAAGTTGGAAGAATTTAAAGCAAAATATTAGACACAAAGATGGCATTACTTAGCCATATAGCATCCAAGGCAGTCTGGCAAAAGTTACTGGAGTGAACACAGGTAAGGTGGCTATTGGAATTCCTGTTTGATGCCAGCTTGATGGACACATGAGCAGGGCCAGTAGCAAATAAAATGTAATGTGAAAGAGAAGTCTGTTTGGGCCTCTGCAGAAATGATTTATGAAGGACCATCTTCTTTTAAAAGACTTGTCCTGCTCTTTTGTATCCTGGAGGATTAGATGAGAGAACTGTCAAAGATTGCAAGACTTCACGAAGTGCCTTTTGGGAAAGTGCTCAGCTTACAGCTTGGTTACTGGACCTCTATTTATGGCTTGTGTATGATATAAGGGATATTCTGATATGCTTTTGCAAGAAGGGGAAATGTCTCTGATAATATTTTTTATTTTATTGTTCTAGATGTATTTACAGCTTTATTTTTAGTGCAGACAATGAGCAAATTACTGATTGCATTTACAGCCTTACTTACCAGTGATTTTTGCATGGTGAGGTGGGGTTTCTCTGTTATTGTAAGTCTTGTCAGGTTTCTCTTCAAAGGTTGGAGTAGAAGTCTAAACCTGGAAGGCAGTGGAGTTGAAGATTTTGGCTAATAAAATGTACAGATTATAGACATGGAGTGTAGAATGTAATTTCCAGAAAATTAGTATTTGAGAGTAGTACTTGGCTCTTACACAGTTGTTGCTCACTTAAGATCAGAACCAGGTTTCAGTCTGTAGTTAGTGTCAAATCTTACTACATTTTTTTTCATTATTGCCTTAGAGATAGTCATGTTGAATTTAAGAGTTCTTATTGGTCTCAGTAAAATATCTTAAGTGTAGTGTCTTTTGAGCAATGTGCAATTCCAGGACAGCAAGGTTTTTTTTTTTTAACTTGGATTATATATTACAGAAACCTGTTGGAGAGCATGTGTCAACTGCTTGTACTGACGTGTTAGGTACTTTCTGTATGTTGTGTGTACTTGGAAAAGTTGCTTTCACCTCTTATCTTCTCAAAGAGATTTGTACTCCTGAGTGGAAGAGTAAGTGCAGTTATTTTAACTGTCTGTGTAGGTCAAATCCTATGATACTACTGCCTGCAAACTTGCATGCTATGTTTCATTCCTCTCCACAAACCCTTCTGCATTTTCAGCTCCTCAGGTAAATATAAGAAGGGAGGGTCTTCTGGCTTTTACTTGTGGCTGTTCATTTATTTTTGTCTGTGTAGTGTAATGTATTTGGGGAGCCTTAAACAACTGGAAAATGAAAGGTACTATCATCTATCAACCCATTGCTTAATACAGAAATCATCACAGTACTGTTTTCAGGAGAGAAGTCACTTGAAATACATGAACTGCTAGACATGGAGGCAGTAGCTTTACTTCCTTTACTGTTCTATGTCTAAGCAATATATTAATGAACATAACATCTGTAGAAAATTAGGTTAAGGTTCTTGATATAACCAAATCACTTTCCTAAAACAATAAGTAATCTTGCTTTTAAGATAAATAATTTAATAAATACTTTGTAATTCTGCACTAATACTGAATAATTGTTTTTGTTAATGACAGCAGTATGAATCTAACGTGGCCTTAAAGCTGCCCTCAAGGCAATTATCACCTTTCAAGCAACAAAGTCTTAAGCCTGTCATGGGGATAAGGGAGGGAATGCAATACGAAATACTTAAAAGGAAATCTTTCTAAATGTTAGTGTGTCAGACTTCTTAATACATAAATTGTTTAGAATAGTGCAGTAAGTAATGCTTTTGTGGGTTGGGACAAAGAACGGTTTGGTTTTTTTTTAGAGCTGATAGTACTGTACAAGTAAGTAGCTACTGAAAACCATGTTATGTTTTGAGATTTAAAAGGCAAAAAAAAAAGAATCTTTAAAAATAAAATAGTGGCAGCAGCAGCATTAAGAAATTAAGAAATTAGCAGCATTAAGAAATGTAACTTCTGGTATTAAGCTTAGTTTTTTCAGTGAAAAAAACAAAAAATGAATTCACTATGAACATTTAGATAGCAGATGTGATCAAATACTTGTGGAATCTTCAGATCCTTCTAGGAATCCTTCTAGTTTGAGAAGACCCTTAAAATGCAATCTGGTGCTTTTAAAGAATTTGGAAGTTGGCTCGTGATAGACTGAATGTTATTCTTAGAGTCTCAGTCTAACTACTTTGAGTTGCAAACATATCACTGTTTTATTAATCAAATATCAAACTGAGCTGTTCTGTAGTCTAAACTGTTGTTGACATCTGATTTCTGTAGTGCATTAGAACTGACTATATTAAGCTTTTGTGAGCTTTAAGGTCAGCACACTGCTATCTCTTCAGACTTCATCTTTTAAACCTAAATGTGTCTCCCCAGTATTTGTCCTCTGTCTATACACTGTAAGGAAGAATTGAATGGAACAACAAATTAAGGTTAATAAATATGATGCACAAAGACTTAAACTGTCAGTTGAAGTGCTGGTGTTAAACTTACAGTCTTCAGACTTGTATTTCCCTCTTCCTCCTTCTGCCAAGTGGAAATAGTTTATTAAACCATTTGTAGTCTCAACATATGGTATAGTGTGCTGTCCTGTAGAAATGCAGTTAGATTGGCTAGATGTATTCAGACTAGTGTGAAAACTTTCTGTAAAGAGAATTAGTAACCATCTCCCCTTCTGTGTTTGTTCCTTTTAGGAGGATGGTGTGATTTGTCTGACCTCTGGGATTACTCTTCTTTTTCCCCTCAATGCTATACTTGCCACAAGGCTTGACTGGCCAGCAGCTGTTAGTGTACACATAACAGTGGCATTTGCTGTCCCAGGAAAATGCTATTTAGAAACATAACATATTCCTGTTGTTAGGACTCCTGTTTTGCTACCAGTGGCTGAGGTTTCTGTGGTAGTAAGTGTTATGAATGATGTTAAAGAAGCTTAGGTAAATAGGTGAATCTTCAGCTCTTTGAACTGATCCAAAGGTGTGTTTTGTTTGGAACCAAACTACTACTGTTGACTTAAATGGTGATTTTGAAATAAACTTTCTTCTCTAATCTACGCTTTAGTAATGACAACTTTTAGTACATACAGTATATTCAATAGTAATGTTCATAGGAATGCTCCTCTAGTGCAGGAAGGACTATGCCAAGCTCAGGGTCTTCCACCAGCACACATGGTAGCCTGTGATATTGACAGAATGGAAACTAGTGTTAACCTCTATTTGCAAAGGAAGGAAACCTTTTTAAATGATGGTTAAATGTATTGGCTAGCTCAGCCTAAATGCGAATTATTTTTCAGATCTAGACAAATCCTTGGCAATGTGCAGTCTGATCTAGTTACAGCCCAGTTGTCTACCCATCTTTGCAGTGTTATCACATATCGCTAAGTCAGTCTCCACATGAATGTACTTCTTAACTGTACTTAGAAGTTCTGTGGGTCTGGAGAAGTTTTCCAGCTTGACTAGGTTGTAGTCACAAAACTGAACTTTTCTTTTGGCACCAGTGCCTAGTCAAGCAGCTTGTGCCTCCCCCTCAGTTGTGCTAGTGCAGCTGTTTCAGAGGCTGTAAAGCACACAGAACATCACCTTGTGTTCTTCCAAGCTAAGTTGGTGCATGGACCTAGGACAGTGGTGCCAACAGAGGACAGCAGTCCTGTACTGTTAAACAGTACAGCTGAACTGACTCTGTGCTGTGCAGACCACAGAATCACAGAGTTGTCAGAGCTGGAAAAGACCTCTAAGATCACTATGTCCAACTGTCAAACCCCTCTGCCTTGCCCCCTCAAAAAAATCCAACACAAAACCAAAACAAACAAAAAAAGCAGCCCACTAGAGCATGTCCTGAAGTGCCTCATTTACACATTTTTTAAATACCTTCAGGGATGGTGACTCCCATCACCTTCCTGCTTCAGTGCCTTACCACTAGTTTGATAAATATTTTTTTCCTAGTGCCTAGACTAAACCTCCACTGCTGTGACTTCAGGCCATTTCTTCTACTTGTATAATTATTTCCTTGAGAGAAGAGACTAGGCCCCACCTCACTTCAACCTTGTTTCAGGTAGCTGTAGAGAGCAAAAGGTCTCTCCTCAGCTACCTCTTCTCTAAACTAAATAAGCCAAATTCCCTCAGCCTCTCCTCGTAGGACGTGTTCTCCAGCCTCTTCACCAGCTTCGTTGCCCTTCTCTGAACTTGCTCAACATCCTTCTTCTAGTGAGGGACCTAGAACTGAACACAGTACTCTAGGTGTGGCCACACTCCTGCTGAGTACAGGGGCACGATCACTTCCCTGCTCCTGCTGGCCACACTATTTCTGATACAAGCCAGGATGCTGTTGGCCTTCTTGGCCACCTCCACACACTACTGGCTCATACTTAGCCAGGCATCAACCAACACCCCCAAGTTGTTTTCCACCAGGCAGTTTTCTAACCACACTTTCCCCAGGCCTGTAGCATTACTTGAGGTTGTTGATTGAAATGCAGAACCCTGCACTTGGACTTGTTAAACCTCATGCAATTGGCCTCAGCCATACAGCTTTGCTTTTTGTTTGTCTCCAGCCCTAGCACTCACTGGACTCTTACTGAGGTGATAGAGTTTGCAGAAAACTGTTTGTGTGTGATAGTTTTTTGTGCTGGTTTGGTTTGTTTAGCTGAGATGACTCTCAATAGTGTTAGGTTTGTGGCAAAATTAGCAGGAAAGGCAGTGTGGTACTGCATGGTGCTGGAAATGGGAAAGAGAGGGAGCATCCTTCTGTGAGTTGGTGATTTAAGACTCATCTTTGCTTCTGAAACAGACTTGAAGGGGCAGCAGTGGAGAGAGAAGGTTGTGGTTACTGGCACTGTCCTGTTGGCAGAAAAAAATGTACTTTGAGCTGTTGCCTTAGCAGGGGACCTTTGTGCTGCATCAGCAACACATGAGCAACACAGGACATGAGTCCTGGCAGACTCAGGAATCCTGGAGAGTAGATGTGGGGGTCTGAAGTATATGGACAGTGTTAGGTGCTGAATCAATTATTACGGGTTAATTGCAGGAAAGTGGCATGGCAGCCAGGCTCTTTCTCTGTATGCATAGCAGCAGGGACTGTGATGAGAGGTACAGACTACTTTTGTCAGAGCTGTGTGAGAAAAATCTCTTCCTTCAGTGGAGATAAAGTGAACATATGCAAAATGTGATTTGTTTTTCAATTTCAGTTCTCCCTAAATGTGACTTATGTGAGACTTTTTTCATGCTTCAATTCACATTGTTGTTATGGGCATCAGTTGTTTTGGCAGATGTTTCCCCCTCACACTTCTCTTTCATCTGGTGGGTTTGTTAGTGAAGCTACCAGGTTAAGAACGGTTGAGAAGGGAGAGGGAGGAGGTATTTAAATACTCTCTGAAGGTATCTGAAGGTAGTTACTGTATCAGTTTTGCTCCAGCTATGTGATCTAGAGAAGGCAGTTTCTTAAGGTAAACTCAGTCTCTCCCCTTGCTGCCCTTTATTCTTTCAAATGAGATGAAGAAGTTTTTATTAAAACAATTATGGAGTTCAGTGGTGGAAAAACTGGATGGGAGGCTTGCTTAGCTGCAGGAACTTAAAGTGGGGGTGGGAAGCTGAGTGTAAGCTGGGGGCTGGGTTAAAAAGATCACTTTTGCTTAGAAGCTTCAGATCGTTAGAAGCACGGTGTAATTTAAAAAAAGGAAAAATTAAAGCCTCTTTGGCTTGCCCTGTTTACTTAAACCTGTTAGTGTTCCTGACCAACAGCTTGTTTTTCCTGGAAATGAGTATGAAAACTCACCCTTCCGCATACCTCCCTGGGCAGCAAAAGCGAGCACTCGCTTTGCTTGCTGCTGAGCTCCTCTGTGGAGGAGCTCTGTGGTACAGATGCAGCTGGCTGACTAAACCTATTCAGGCTACTAATCTAAGGATCAAACATGGGATAATTGCAACCAGCATTTTCCACCTTATTCTTTTCCCTATACTCTTCTCACTTAAAATCTTGGTTTGAGTTAGCTGATTGTTTAAATTATCAGCTGCTGACATGAGGAATACACACAAGGTACATAAAATGTATTTGTGATCTAAACCACTTAGAAAATGCTGACTGAAACTTCTTGGGTGAGCAAAAACCTTAAATAAAATCACTCTGAAATACAAGTAGAAGTCTGACTATTTTAAATCTGTGTGGTCTGCAAGGACTCAGTTAGCCTGCAGTATTCACAAAGTGCTTTTTCACTTGCTATTTCCAGAGTCCATGGTGAACCAGAGGGTTGTGTATCCTCACTGCCATCCTTAGGAACCTGGAGGATGAATAAGGAGGGGGAGAAAAGATGAGGAAAAGGCCTTTTTAGTGCTTTCCTCTGCCTCAATCTTAGTATTCTAAAGCAGCATTCTTTGAGGGGGCTGGAAAAGTACTGGTAAACCTTACTGTGGGTAGAGATCCTGTTAGGTCCTTCAGTGAGTGTGCTAATAATAGCTGTGAGTTTTAGGCAGAGTGGAAGAAGGATGATAAGCATGTTTTGTCACTATACCTATCCTTCAAGTTTTTCCTTTTACGTCTTTCTTACTAAGTTCATTATGTGCTTTCAGAAAAGTATTCCTTTTATATTCCTTTTTTTTTTCCTACTTCTTAGGTTGTGTCAGGGTTTGCACTGGTTCCCTGTCTGAGTCTCTCCTTATTGGTATTCTTATTTGTATGTATTTGCTGAAAATAGCTGAATTTGAGGGTTGACTTTTTTGCTGCACCTCTTAATCATAATGAAGTCTTCCTCTAGTTTTTCTGTCCCCTTAAATGGAGAATGCAAAGTATCAGCATGTCAGTATTTTGCATAGCTATGGGAGAGCTGTCTGTTCCTGCATGCATGCAGACCATTGACAGAGAAGCAATTTAAAGCACTTAAACAGCAGGCCTGTCTACTCCTGGCTAGTTATGATGCTTCATAGGTATCTAGGTCATCAGAAAATTTTCTTTTTCTTCTTTCCTCGCAGAATTGTAGCTTTAGGTACTTCTTGCTTCTGCTTGCAGTTTATGTAACAGTTCTACGGCTGTCCCTTAGCATCCCATTGCCCTGAAGGAACAGAGAGAGTTAAATGCATATTCCCCCCTCCCCCCTTACTCCTCTATCAGTCTTATTGGATATCCAGACAAGTCTTTGGAACTTCACTCATCAGTCCTATTTATAGCTGAAATATTGAAAACATTTAATTATTTCTGGCCTTAAAATGAGCTACTTGGCAGTATTTGCTTGTCAGCAATAGGAAAGCAGTGATGCATTAAGATCTGTGGCAGCACCATAGCTTTTATGTGGATCTTGCATGAAGTAGAACTTTGGGAGAAAAGGGAGGACAATTTTCTGACTTAATTCTAGTGTTTTTGTTTTTTTTTTTCTCCAGTAGAGGGGCCAGATGTTTTACCTTGTCCAAATAAGGTTTGAAGGTTAACCTTTTTTTTTTTTTCTCTTTCCTACATTCTGGAACTCAGTTCACACATGCCTACACTTTCCTCACATCACTATACTAAAACAAGAAACATTTAAAGATTTTGTCTCCTTTTCTCTAAGGAAAATTTCCGAGGTGAAGCTCGATGAGAATGCATTACATTTAAACATGGTGCAGCAATTTCCTCATGATAACTTACTTTAAGCCTTTGATTAAAGCTGTGCACTTCCTTCACACCATGGAGGTAGAACAAGATTTCAAGCCAGATGGTATGAAGTTTGGCTAGCCCACGTCAGCTTGCTTTACCATTCATGTGTGAGTGGGAAGTTATCACACATCTGTATTGAACAATGAGGGGGAGACTTAGACTGTTTTTGTATGGGCTCAAAAGTGGTGTCCCTAGAGCACCAGGAAAAAGAGTTCAGGCATGCTGAGAGCTCATGTAGGAGGACTGGAAGTTTTGATTTAAAGTTGGACTTACAGCAAAGTGCAGATATTTAGATAACACTATATAGTAGTATTTTTATAAGATATTAAGACTACTAGCTTGAGGACATGGAGTAAAGTCTGTAAGGTCTTGTGACAGGGCAAATGAAAGCAGTATTGATAAGAGCCATCTGCACTAATGAAAGTGACTTTAGACTTTGTTAATAATCCAAATCATAAGTCACTAAAAAGCACATGGGATTTAAATTTATTTTAATGTTGTGCTGCGTTTGTGTGCAGTGGTCCAACCCACTGTCCAGAGAAGCAATTGCTAGTAGTCACTCAGTGCTTGTTGATCAAAAAACTGTGCTGTAACTAAACCCAACTGAGTTTAGAAATTATTGTGGGGGTTTTTTTTGTCATGAAAGTGTGTGAGTGGTGTATGTAATGAGCTCAAGATGTGTATTTGGGTTGAAATTTAAAGGTAACTATGTTGGTACTTTCCATTAATGTGCTTAAATGGAGGAACTTGTATTTAAAGCAGGCTGTCTTCTGATTTCATAGCATGCAGGTTGAGGTTGCTGTTCTCAGTCCTGTGTTTTTACACTGCAGGACAAATAGGTCATGAGCTGCTAGCTGTGTAGTTAGGGGAAGCAGGAATTAGCTTTTCATTTTAACTCCTTTAAGAAATGGGTTATTTAATTGAGTTAGTTCAGTTAAAATATTGTCTGTACATACACAAGAAGCTACTGTTCTCAAAATCTCACTTAGCACTTCAACAAATGGTGCTTGTTCTGGATACTTAGCTGATGAGTGTCATTAGTTGTCTTGCTGGAGTTTTTGGTGAGTGAAGAGCTTATAGGAAAACTGGGTGGTAGTGTCTTCTCTTGGCTATGTTTGCTTCCATTCAAGTCTGTCTGCTTCTGTGTCTTGCTGGACATTATTGCTTCTCTTGCATCTCCCAGGCTGTTTGACCTGGGTTAGGCAGTGATTATGCGCAGCCAGAACTGCGTTAGCTCACATGCTCCAATGGAATGATTCAGGTTGGAAGAAGCCAAAATGGAGTAGGGAGTGATTAGCAAACAGCTGTAGTAACAGGCCTGAATGCATGCTAAACATAAGGGGCAAGTGTGGTTTATCTTTTTGCTCTAGCAAGAGTAATAGACTGTAGTCTGGAGTACAATAGTACTGTAGTTCACTAGTAGCTTCAAAGGTCAGATGCACATAATAGTACTGTAGTTCACTAGTAGCTTCAAAGAAGCTTGAAAGAAGAAGAATGTAGCTGTGCCTTTCTGGGTTTGCAACACTGTACTACAAGCTGTGGTGCCCTATGCTTTGACAGGTAAGAGCTTTTCTGTATGTACTAGAAGCCATAAGTCCAGTCTTCTGAGCATATGGGGATTTCTGGTAGCATTGAGACAAACTGTGTGAGTGAGTTGGATGAATCTACCCAGCCTGTCTTGAGTACTCTGGCAGGAGGCAGCATTGCCTCACTGTTCTGCTTGTAGTACAAGGAGCCATCAGCCATGCCTCTGAAACAACCACTCTGTCAGTGTATGGGATGGATGTGCTGGGTACATAACCCCATTACTGGGATGGAGCTGGACTTCAGAGTGTTCAGAGACAGTACAGAAAATGAACAACACTAAAAAACCCTGGAAGTAACAAAAGTCTCTTGCTTTGGTTTCCTCTGTAGTAGTACTGAATGTGTGGTATGGAGATCAATATAGGGAGGTTTCCATGATCTTTGCAAGACCAAATTCCTGTCTGTTTGGCTAAAAACACTTCATTGTAGGGGTCGTCATTCTCTGAATGCCACCTCTTCTAAAGTTAGCTCTTGTCTCTTCTTACACTTGATCTGCTAGGACTGGACTATTGCAGAACCTAGAGCAGTTTGTGGACCTTATACTGGGCTTTAGGACAAATCCATTTACATTCCGAGTTTCAGGTAGAATGTGACCATGCTGGGGCAGTTATCAACGGACTTAACAGTGCTATCAGCATGCTTATTTTATGGACTACTTACAGAACTTAACTGCAGTGCTTTGGTAACTTTTGCAGAAAACTGGACTGTGAAGTGGAGCTTCTTATCCTTACCATTGTTTTGAGAGACTGCTCCCAAAGTAGTTCTGGCAAGTGGATTGTGATCTTTTGCCCAGAATGCCAAAGTCTTCTCGAAAGACTTCCAAAGTACTCTGGTGCTGCCTGGGATAGGGACTGGCTGTAAGCAGCCAAAAGGTAGCATAAAGGAGCAAAAAGGTTGCAACATCTGCCTAGGAGTGTGTGACAGGTTAGGGTATGCTGATTATGCTGCTGGGATGAGCACTTACTTGTTAACATGCTTAACTTGTGCAATGTCTGTCCTAATAATTGTGGACTGGTTAAAAATCTTTTGGAGAAGGGTGTCCTCTGCAACTCAAGTATGAAGTTATCAAACCAGCTCTTCTGGATAGGTCAAGTTTCCTTCACAGCTGTCAATGCTAGTTCTCTGTCCTCTAAAGTGTTTGATTAATGGCAATGATGGTCTTTTCCTTAGGTAGGATGGGAGCTTTCAGTTATTAGTCTGGCAACCCAAAAAAACCCCAACCAAAACTCAAAACGACTTGACCCAAAACAAAAAAAACCCCACCCAACTTGATGCTCTGGACTTGAATTTCCAGTTTCTGATGGTAAGTGAAATCTAATAGGAATTGAGTAGATCTGAAGATGAATATTTTCTCCTTTTGCCTCTGAGCTAAGTGAGCTCTAGGGGTATAGAATGCTGTTAGCAAGATATTGTGAGCTTTTAATGGGAAAACTGTGTGTAAGCTCTGGATAGTACTATCTACTTGTCATAGGAAGAACTACTTGTTTAGAAATAACTAATGGTAAAAGGCCACTCTACTTTTTTGTTTGGAAAGCTTCTTAGCTTGAAGAGGCTTTGGGTGGCTATGCTTTGTGCTGGCGGAAGGATGCTATTACAACTCATGCTTTGAGGTTTGCTAAGGTTTTGAGGACTTCCAGATAGGAAAAGATGTTTAATATCAGGCTCCAAGTGAATGAGGAGGCGTTGCTGGTGTTGCTTTGGACTATTTTACAGTCTGTTTACAAAACTGATACCTTACTGCAGCTGAAGTGAAGAATGTATTTAAATAAAATAATATGAGACAGTTTAAAGTAATCAAAACTTACTGCCTGGGGAACATGTAGAATCAAATATATTTTGCTAAAACACATATCTCTTCTTGGAGAGATCTAATATTAGTGCTCTTATCAATAGAATTATTCCCTTTATGTTTCTAGGCTGTGATGCTAAAGACTTTCTTTCTGACTGTCAAAATCTTCATACCTTACCTGGGCTATCCTCCCGAGTTTTCTGGCCTACAAAGCATGTATTTTGCCCATGTGGGGCAAAATCTGTTTTGTAAACTCTTTCAAAAAAGAGGGCTTGTTTAATTTCTAGGAATACAAAAGCTGTAGGCCAAAGGTGTGAGTTTTTCTTCTGAAGTGGTGACCAATATTTTGTTAATGTATAGTTCAGTGTCCTCTTGACAGCTTTTCTTTTTAAAGTTACTCTTTCCAGGTATCAGGCTTGTTAGCGCAATTGAGTTTTTTAGGTGGTTGTTTTGCACACCCACTTGGGTATCATTTAGTTCTAGGACTTAAGCATTCAACTTCTTGTTCAGGTACTAGACTAATATATTCAAACCATTTTTTTACAATTTAGTGCCACTGACCTTTAAGGCAGCACAAATGTGATGCTTGGAAATGGTAGTGTCCTCTCTAATCTTCAATGAAGTGAAATGCTGTCAGAACAGGCTACAGAGGCAGCCACTGGAAAAACTCCAGAATCACTGTGTGACCTGTTTTTCAAGTTTATGGTAATAACTCAAATGTCTCATTATATTCACTAAACAATATGTTAGAGAGCTGTTCGTAAGTCTTCTGCTGAGGATGGATAGTATCTGGGATGCAAAGTCTGGCAGGAATGACTTTGTGGGTCCTGTGGGTGTTGACAGGGTCTCTGCCATGAATGAATTAAACTGTAGTGTGTTCCATGGTGCCTATTGACACATCCTGCAAGTGAACATTACTTCTGGGCTACTTCCATTGGAAGCATGGGGGCCACATAATGTACCTGCATGCAATGCATCAAGTAGCTGGAAATGGCTACTGCTTTGTCTTTGTTAAAGCAATGCTTGGAAATGCCGGCACGACTAGCAGTCCAATGTACTTAAATTCATACAGGGATGTACCCAGAGAAGAGCTGCTAGGAAGGTGCCTCAGTCAGGTTTGTGCACATGGGTTTCTGGTAGAATATGGCAAAATGTAAATCTGGAGATGGAGGAAATTCTGTTAAGCACAAAACCTCTTCCAGATGCTTGATAGGAAAATTGGAATCAGGCCAGTGGTAGAGTTTGTTTCTGGTGTGGGACAAACTTCAATCTTGTGGTTCTTGAACAAGAGAGGAGACTTCATCTTGTTAGTTTGTTTGGTTTTCTTTAGTACTTTCTGAATTTTGGAAGTTGGGAAAATAGTACCCAGTAGGTGTTACTGTGCTGTATTGTCTGATGGGCTGTGCTATCTTAATTTATCATTAATTAGAAACTTACATCTCATCTGAGTTAGTTTTTTCAGCTACTGGTTGATCATGAAAAGATACTGATTCTTAATTTGTGTATAAAATCTTCTCCTAACGTTTTTGAAAGGAGTTGGTACGTACTGTTATTAAATCTTGCTTAATAAAGTGTCATAGAAAGAGTTGTAAGCCAGAAACTTCTTCACTTCTTCCTGGAGGTGCTAGGCCTTGCACATACTCAGAAGTTTATCCTCTTGCAACCAGTGAATAGGCACTCTGAAGTCTGTGCTGTATTGAGAGTTGAAACAGGTGTAATGTGTTGTAATTGGAGAGGAGTTTAGTAATTTGGTGATGTATGTAATCCTGAGGTTGCACACTAGATGAATGGTCTTGCTTTTGCATGTTGGCAAGCAAAACTGGCAGAAAGTATTTTTTTTTCCTTACAATAGTGTAAGAAGGTGATGGTCTAAAAATCGTAGTTTTTTGTCCTCTTTGGAGCCTATTTTAAACTAATTATATTTTTCCAGAAAAGAGAGAAAAGGTCCTTGATTTTTAAAGGAAGTTATACTTAAAAAACCTTCAACTGGGGTTTTGTTGCTGAAAATCGGTTTTCTTTTGTGATTTCTTAAAACAGAGAATTCTGAAGATCTGAAATGTAAATTGATGAAAATGGTGAGGGAACTGCTGTTAATTTCATTGTCTGCACATATTTCCAAGAGCATTGCTTAGCTCAAGGCTTCACTTCTAAGAAATGTCTAGTGCCCTAAGCTCTGACTTACTAATGTATTGTAACTTGTCAATTTGCAGGTAAGCATTACGAGGAAGAAGAGGAGGATGCCCTACCTGACTCAGATGCCATGCCAGACTCAGATGATGAGGTGGATTTGGATAAGCCACGCCCCATACAGATTGTTCTTGCTCATGAAGATGACCATAACTTTGAATTAGATGAAGAAGCATTGGAAAAAATCTTGCTTCAGGAACACATCAAAGATCTTAATATAGTAGTTGTATCTGTAGCAGGAGCTTTCCGCAAAGGAAAATCCTTTCTGCTGGACTTCATGCTTAGATATATGTATAACAGGGTGAGTAACTTGAATTTCCCCTGCAAGAGAAAAGTAGTTTGATATTTTAGTAATGTCTATATATATTTTTATTTTTACCTTGATTGCAAATATAGCAGGTCAATTTTTTCTTATTTATTAGGGGATGGAGAAGCCAGCTACTCTGTTCCTACTCTCTGAAGAAGTGTATTTAAGTGACAGCTTTTCTGTACAAATTTTCCAGCAGTTATCAAAGGAATTTATTGGTGTCTGATGTAAGTGGCCATGAGAAAAACTTAAATAAGGAAGTGTGGTGGCCTTCTAGTTGAGCTCTTTCTTCCAAGTGGTGGCTTAGAGGAATCTTGCTTTGACTTCATCTTTTGAAGTCATATTGTAGCAGCAGCATTGTTGCAAAAAAACAAAACACCAAACCCAAAAATATCGGGTACCTGTTGAAGGACTAAACCTGCTGAAATCTGAGGTATGACAGAAGGGGGGAAAGTCTCCTGTTTGGGCTTAGAATGTGTGTCTGAGCATAATCCAGGAATGTTTAAAATCCTTTTAAGTAATTGGTTAGTGAAGGCCTGATCCAAAATTCAGTGTTTTGTTGCTCTTTTAAGTTCTTAAAAAACCAGAACCTATTCCTTTTTTAGTCAGTGTTTTTCAAAGCTGGAATTAACAGTAGCAGAAACTTAAGCATCACTTGCATCACTCTTCACCTTTGTGCTAGCTGGCTTGAGGAGAAACCAAGATGAGCCCTGCAGTGACAGGACATACAGGAGTATTACAAAGAAGTGGTTGGTAGTTGGCAGATGAAGACTTCCTTTCAGTCCCAGTGGTGCTTGCTATTGAAATTCCTCTCACTGGTTTGCCAAGAGTTCTGTAAGGAAGACACTGAGGATATGGGAGGAGGAATACAGAGTAGCAAGCTGGTGCTCCCGGCTTCTTAAGACTCTTTTAACCTAGGGAGGAATAAGTGTTTAATTGATACAGCTGCTCAGGGGAAGGCCTTTTGTGTGTGTATATAAACCCTTTCAAATGTCCTTTATATCAAAACCAAAGACTAAAGCCACAAACAACCCAAACTGCCAAGAGCTGCAATCTGAGCTAGATGGTGGCTGGATAGGGGAAGTGCATGTTCCTTCCAAAAATAGAAGGGGTGGGCTTTAAGCAAACATTCTGACTTTCAGATTGTGAAATAAAAGTTAATGATGCAAAATGGATCGAAACACTGTTTCAACCTTATGTAATACCATGCCTCTCTGTTCCCTCTATTTGCACAGTCACTTTGGTTTTCTGTAGGTGTCTTTCAGAATACCATTTGTTTCATTTAAGCTGAAGATAAGGTGAATTTAGCCCTCTACTGTAACAACTATTTCTTATCAACAGCACAGAAGTCTTGCTCTCCACAGGCTTTTGCAGTCTGAAGCTGTAATGCTTGCAGGCCCTTAGCTGAGCTGATCCAGCTCAATGTTGCATCAGGACGTGCTGTGCTTTGCCAAATTGTTTTCCTGCCAGTTCAGTGGTTTAAACTGGCTTAGGAAAAGAGTTTTACAAGAATAAGAATTTCTGCAAACTGGTTGATGGCAGTTGTGGATGAGAGGAGTGCAGTGCCTCCTCTTTTGCACTGTCAAATTGTATTATGTCAAGTGGTATCCTCTGCATTTATGCAAATTCCAGTACCATGGGGGGGAGCTTCTGTGTAGTTTTATAGTACTCTTTAGTCTGATTGCTCTACGTTCAGTCTGGCTTTATTACAAGTCTCTGTTTTCTGTGAACTAAATATTGGATGGATCTTGCATGAAATACTAAATCTGCATTCAGTTCATACACTAATCAAGTAATTTTGGGATATCCTCCCCTGTGGATGTTAATATGTGTGGTGAAAAACTTGCCAAGGTACTTCAGAAGCCAAATTTCTTGTCTTAAACCAAGAGGTGAAGGTCCTATGAAAAGTTACCACTCTAAAAGTCTCACTTGTGCCAGCTGAAGTCACAGGTAGGGTTTCGGCATGGCTGAGATTGGTCACTATCTTCATGGAGGTGGGCATCTCATTTCAAGCACTAATACTTAGTGTTATGATTGCTCATTTGAAGTGGAACAGAATAATCTGCCACAAAGCAGCAGCAGTGTATACTCAGCAAGCTGCTGCAAGGAGTCTGTATTCTTTGTTGCAGTTTAAACCTTACTAAGAGTTGGGTGCAGGAACCACTAGTATATTTAGATTTAAAGTTCTTTTTTTTTGACATATGAACTTCTTAGCTTGTATTAATCTGCAGGGCACACTATGTACTAATGGCACTACGCAAATAAAGTTGCCTTGGTCCTTTTGTGTAATATATTTAGAGAGGTTATCTTTTAGGTGACTGATAACATTGTAGTGTAACTTCTAGCTTGTTTTTCAGTAAGAAGAAAGTCTTTTTCCTCCTCCCATTGCTTGAATATCCTTCAAGCCAACTTTTGATGGATGGAGAATGTTAAAATACTGAGTTTTAACAAAAGAAAGAGAGAGGTAACAAGCTAGGAGTGCTTCAGACTGATGCAAAGGTCAGTCAGACTTAAATGCATAATTCTCAGGGTAAACAGCTCCAGCTGAAGTTGTGCCTGTTAAGACACCGAAGTTTCCTGTGACGTGACAAATGGAACCTATTGTTGAAAACATAACAGATACTTTTAAAAAAGAGAAAAGCTACATTCCATTGCCACATACCTATGAAATATGATTCAACTTTTCAAAACAGTGTCCTGGAATGTACTCAAGTTCAAAGTAGGCCTTGAGCTTGTATTTCTAGAGCGGCCAGTGGATGCATAAGCATCTTCTGGGATAAGAAACTCCAGGGAAAAGCTGTTCAGGTTTTGCTTAGTCTCGCTGGTAGAAGTGTATGTGCATAACAAATCAAAATAAAACAAACAAAAAAAAGCAACCAACAGAAAACCCCACAATTAACAACCTACCTGCTAAGAGCTTCACTTGAATGCCTGTGTTAATTTTCTGAATTTTTATCTGCTCATGTGATTTATTTTTGCCATGTCTGATCCAGATAGCAGAGCTGAATCGTGTGCACTTAGCATTTGAGAGAATGCTGGTTCAGAACTTTACTTCCTAGTTTGGTTTGCTCTGCATTCTGCTAGGCATGAAGAAAGTATGCAGGTTTTTTTCTGGTCCCCTTTAGAAACAAGCAGTTGCATTTATTTGTATTAAGTATTTCTGTGGTGTACAGCCCCTGGGTGCTCACGCTATTTTCTGGAATGTGAAGAGAAGTCTTGAGTTCTCTTCTGAAAACTACCAGTGCAGAGTGAGCATGGAAGATAGAGACCATAGCCTAGTGAATTGAGAAGTCTCCCCTTTGACCTTCTTAAAGAGAACACTTTCCTGGCTGATAATTTTCTCTGGACAGTCAGAGGCAAATTCATTAAATGTCAGTCTCTGTTCTGCCAGCATGCTATGTTCTAGCCTGTGAAATAAAGGTTTTTTACTAAGTCCTCTCATCAGTACAACTCTTGTCTGCCTGCAACTTCTCTCTTGCAGGATTGAAGTGTATATAAACGTATGGCAGTGAAACTTCCTCAGGGTGCCTGTTCAGACTCCTAGATTGCTCAGTACATAAACTACATTCTGGGTTAAATGTGCTTATATAAAGGCTGTATGGTTCTGTGTGAGCCACTGCTCTGTGTGCTGCCTGTCCTCAGGGACCTTGTTACAGTACCGTCAGCCAGAAATATTAGCTGCAGTCTGTACTTGATTCTCTAATAGCCTTTCCTAAAGTGGGCAATGTGCCAATAAAATTTCAATATGGATAGGTTGATTGACACATATCAAACTTTCAACGTGACCTTTTCTCTTGAATCCTAATCACTTAGGAAAAAGTATTTTGTAACTGTGACAAGTATAGATTGGAGATCTTCTCGTCTTTGCCTATTCTTTGGCTTTTGCAAGTTGGCATTGGGAGTCATGTTCTGGCCTCTATTAGTGCAGGGGTTTAGATACTTACCTAGTTTCAGCAGTTGACCTCTTTGTGAGGGGGAAGGGAGAGGATTAAGTCAAAATCAGGTGTTTTATTCCTTACAGAGGTTTAGCTCAGTCCTCGTAGTTAAATTATGTGCTATTTGCAACAGTGTTTGAGTTGAGAGAAGTATGAGAGTGGAGAGAGTATGAGTGCAAAGAGGATTTGACAGACAAAACTGAGCTGTTCTCATTAGCTCCAAGTACTTAAGACTTGAAAGCTGTGCACATAAACTCTTCAGTGGCTGTAGAGTAGATCAGCTGCAGAAATACAGTAGACTTGGAGCAACGTTATTTTGTGGATGATCCTTGAAACACCGTAGAGTAGCATTCTGTTGTAATATTTTTGTGTAGCATTGTCAGTCAGCTCTGAGGAAAATGAGAGAACGATGTGGAAATTTGCTAAAATGTAGTATGTTAAAAAAACCAACTCCTTGGTTTTAAGTAAGTTTCTCCTCTTGTTTTGTAGACTTCTCCTTGCTGGATAGGTGGCAATACTGAGCCATTGACTGGGTTTACATGGAGAGGTGGCTGTGAGCGTGAAACTACTGGCATTCAGATTTGGAGTGAAGTGTTTGTAATTGATAAACCAAATGGAACAAAGGTGAGTGCTTGACTTAAATAGGTGTATGTAAGGATTTTTGCTGCTGTGCATATACCTGTGATGCCATGGGTTTCATGGAGGCAATTAAAATATCAGTTGCTTTCCTTAGCATTCTGTAGCTGCATAACATTTTGAAACCTTATCAGTGCAAGTATGAGTTTTCCTACTGGGTTTTAAGATTTGATCTTCAACTATAGTCCTGTTCTGAGTGTACTTTGTTTTGGCAAAGTCTAATCTGTCCAGGCTAATGGGTGGGTTATCCTGTGGATGTTGTAAAACTGTAATGGCTATAAATACCATATATATATACAAATGCTGTGATAAGAACATCTCCATAACAAATGCTTTTTTGAGTGGTGAGAATGTGTTCTAGCTGGTAACTGTGTTCTAGTGAAAGGTAATGAGTGGCTATAAGTATTGGAAACAACTTATGTATCTGTAAGCTGGTCCTTCCATGTAGTTTAACAGGTAGTTTGTAAAAAAGGATTAAGTCTAACAGTGGGATAAAAGGCATTAACTCTATTGTAATCAAAGCTGGTGTGTCTTCTAAAAATGTTAGTTTAACTACAAAGTTTGTTTGTAGGTGTTTATCTTCATGCTGAAGCAAAGTGTTAATGTTATTATTTATTATTTAACTTTCATAACCTTTGCATTTGCGGAGGAAACATCTGATGGCTGATTTTCTTAAATCTTATAGCTAGCCAACAGTTAAGTTGTGAGGATCTGTTTGTGCTCAGTGGACAAATCACTCACTTGTGCTTGAGTATCAGTTATCTCCAATTGAAAGAGAAGGGAACTGTAGTAGATTCCATAGATGGGAATTGAACAGATTAACTTGTATCATTAAGATCACTTAATTTCTTATCATTCCAGCAGACAGTTGATATTAATGATCTTGTTTTCTTCTAAAAATTATTTTAAGATGATGACTTTAAAAAAATATATCTATCACCTTCTTATCTTATCACTGTAATGAACTATGCTGGATTGTCAGCTGAGACTGAAGTTTTTCTAGTGATTAAGAGCCATCTGTTACTCTGCACTGTACCCCAATAGTCTGAGGGAGGCTTTGTGGGAAAGGGTAACTAGTGTGTAGCAAGGTCAAGGACATAAGGCTGATGACATGGCCCTCTAGTTATTTCTTACTCAGCTGTGGGTCCGTATAGGCATGTGTACAGAGAGCCTGGCTGAGGTTTAGCAAGTAGGTGTAGAGGTAGAGACATGGTCTACTTGAAATAGGATTTATCCCAGTGGCCTGGAGTTTGAAAGTGTTAACAATTTGGTTAACTATTGCTGCTCTCTAAAACTCTCTAGGTTGCTGTGCTGCTCATGGATACCCAAGGTGCCTTTGATAGCCAATCCACTATCAAAGACTGTGCAACGGTTTTTGCTCTGAGCACCATGACAAGTTCTGTCCAGGTGAGAATACCTGTGCTGGCAAATAATGGCAGCTATAGGAATCCACTATACTGAACATGCAGGGAAGATCTCTCCAGCCATGCTTTGAAATTCACCTGTGTATCTTCCTCCAACTACTATTTAAGCTTTCATACTTGTTATCTTATTTTCAGTGTAGTATCCTTCGTAAAATTTTCAGTGGAACGAAGGTTATCCAAGGCCAAGCTCAGTTAAATTGCTGACTGGACTGGGGAATCCCAAAAAAAAGGTGTCAAAGTAGCAACTGCTTCTGTACGGATGTGTTAGAGTCCTTTTTAAGACTTTAGATACAGTTTGGGGTGAAATTACACGGTGATCATAGAATCCTAGGGGTTGGAAGGGACCTCGAAAGATCATCTAGTCCAGCTAAACTTAAACTTGCTGCTACTGTTAAACTTCTGACAATTCTCTTTTGCTGGGTTGGAAACTACTTATAAGCTTGTGCCTTAAACGTGCCAAAAGTGAGCAGGTTTTTGTGGCGATAACAAGTGACCTTCTTCAGGCATTCTACAACAAAAAAATAACAGGAGTATGTAGACCATTACTTCTGCCCTGTGGGGTTGCTTTGGATGAGTTTTTGGTTGGCTTTTTTGTTCCTGTAGTTAGGATAAATTGTGAGTTATTGATGCATCTGTGGGTTTACTGGTGTTCAGTATTTGTACTATTGAAACAGTCATGTGCTCTCTGGATAAAATCAGGTTTCTTTAGGAAGATTTGAAAGGAAAAAAATCTGGTGAACTAACTACCCAGTTATTTCTGTGTCAGGGATGCAGCTGCTGGATCACTGAATCCTAGATCACTTGGACTTGAGGATGGCAAACACATGCCCTTCTCAATCCTCCTGTCTCACACCTGTGTGATGATTTTAAGCATTTGACAGTCTTCTCCAGTTCCTTTATGGCTTGTTTCCTTGGAAATAAGCTGTTCTAAGAAAGATTAGGGTAGTCAGCAGTGGTTTTGTCCCTAGCACTTTGTGTAAGGAAATGACTTTTGAGATGCCTTTTGTCACACCTTTCTAGTTGCAGATTTTTGGGTAGTTAGACTTTTTGGAAAAGGGCAAAATGGTTTCATGTTATACTGTAATTACTTTATATTGCAGGTATACAACTTGTCCCAGAATATTCAGGAAGATGACCTTCAACATTTGCAGGTAAGAATATGCTGAATTTATATTAAGCTGCTTCTGAACTGATACTCTTGACATTGTTCTTGAAGTTACAACTAGTGTAACTGTGATTTGGGAGCTGCCTTTGTCTTCATATTAAAACACTGAAGCTGACCTGCTGCTAAAACTAGTGCTGCCTATAACAACATTATTTACATTAACTCCATGATGCTGTGATGCACTTGCTATGTCAAAGCAGAGATAAAATTACAGGCTTTAATCTGGCTAAATCTTTCTAAAGTCTGATTTCTATATAGTAAGTTTTGAAATTCCTGAAAGGTTGCGAAAGGAAGATGATCCATGGAAGTACTTAATGAGAACATTCTAATGTTTCTCCTTTTCCCCTAAAATAGGAAAATGGATGGAATTTCATAACCAGTTTCTTAAGAAATGTGGGAGCTTGGGTCAGGGCAAAAAGAGCATATTCTACGCAGAAGCATTCTGTAGTTTTTCAGCCAAGAAACTTACACTTTATTTTCTGCTTATAAACAAAATCAGGAGAGAGTTGCCGTCTCTTTGCCCTGGGGTTTTGATCCTGTAATGGTACATTGTGGTCAAAGGCCATTGAATTCTGGCTTTATGTGAATGGTTCAAGAACCTTATCTCCTTAACTTAAGACCTGTAGCTTTAAAGGCTAGCTTGTGTATTAACAAATGTCTGCCTGTGCTCAGGCCGTGACCTTGTCACAGCTTAAAACTGTTTTACGTGTCTTCTGATTGAAAGGACTTCTGTCTTGGTCAGTGCTGCAAAAGTCTGGCTGCCAGTAGTGGAAGTCTAAGAGCACTAACTAAACATAGTCTTGTGATGTTGTTCTCAGTTAACAGGGCTGTATCACTGGGCCAGCACTTCCCCACACCACACAAAAAAAGCCCCAATCAAGCACTGCAAACAAAAAAGACCTCAGCTAATTATTTGAAAGCCAGGCTTTCCTCATGACCTTGGTCCTTTGGCAGCCTCAGTCCAATCTGAATGAATCAATCCCTTTCTGTTATACTGGAGGGTGAGATTTGAGGGACGAAAGGGCAGAGAAGGGTGATAAATGTAAGCAGTGGGTAGGGGACACCCAGGCCCTTAGAGTTGAGGCAAGGAATTGTGAGCTGAGTGAAGGAAGTTCTGAATTTCTGTTATAACAGGATTTTCTGTTGTTCTGAAATACTGTTAGTCTCTGGCTGCCTTTTCCATGTATCAGGTAAGTGAATGGGGTAGGAAGTTAGGATTAAGGGAGCCAGTCTCCTGTGGGTGCTTTGTCACTTCACAGCTTCTTTTGCTCAGGATGACTAGAGTTTGGAGGTTGCTTTGTGTTAAATTAGTCATAAGACTAATTTGACTAGTAATTTCTTGGATGCCCTTGTGATCAACACAAGAGGAATTGTCCTTTTAGTAATTAAATTTACTGAGATATTCCAGGAGTTAATTTTAATGCACAAGAGCAGTTGCCTGCTACTGGAGGATACTGGTATGCTTTCTTCATCTTCACCTCTAAGATCTGTAAGGGAGCTAGCATGAATCAACAACTGAAAGTATTTACTTCTGCTGAAACAGCCAGCACAGTCCAAGATTTGTGTTCTTGTGGTTTGTCTGGCCTGCTCAGTTCTGTGAAGAATGTTGCTGCTGGTATTAGCAACGGTCAGAGCAATGAGAGGAAGAAAGCTGACACTTGCCTTTATACTGGAAGGAAAGAACAATTAGCAGTTAAGGTCATGAGCTGAACTAGAGATCTGGGAGGCTGCTGAGCTTGACTTGTATTTAAATGTCTGATACATTAGCTCTAGCAAAGTTCCTTGAGATTTTCTGGAATAAATAATTTGTGGGAAGTAAGGTGCTAATGTTACAAACTTATCTCCTTAGCCTAGAAAACAAGTGCTTGAAACTGGCTGGCTGAGAGATGCAACCAGCTTTCCTCTTGAGTATACCCCACATGAAAGCAGTGAAAATGGTGCCTCCTTCCTGAATTTTACAGAGGGTTGGTGTACTTGTTCTTGAGATTTATTGGCTATTCTCAACCCATAACAGGACTTAAGATTGAATGCTTTATTTTCTAGTGACAGAATATTTTACAGTAGAAAAATGTATTTTATATGTGTCATCCTTACACTTTTTTTTCTATCAGTTGTTTACAGAATATGGAAGACTAGCTATGGAAGAAATTTACCAAAAACCGTTCCAGGTAACTAAATATGTTAAATGGATCTTAAGCATTTGAATGTGTAGAAAGTGAGCTCAGGATATTTAATGAAGAGAAATCAGTTGGACTGAAGCTAGCCTGTTCTTTACAAGACTGGTTTTCTTTCCCTGTCACCACATTTCTCAGCAAAAACACAAAGGAAAAACGCTGAAGAGGACCACGACTTAGGCAAGTATAGCTTTGTGCCTGAGTTGTAAGGCATAAAGGGAACTAAAGTGTTGAGTAATGTGCAGACATTAAGGAAAAAAGTTTTGCACTGCCTTCATACTCTGAAATATGTTTGGTCATTGCTGGTGGTGAGTAAAGGTTCTGAGTAAAGGTCATGTAGCCTCTAAGCCATAGCATTGAGGAGAGCCATGTTGCATTTAATTTTTTTGATGTGTTCCCGACTCTTTGCTAGGCCAGAGAAGGGTTTGAGGCTGCTTCTCTTAAGTGGAGTCAAAGACAGATCTCTTCTGTCCTCAGGTATCCTCCTTAGCCTCCTTAACAGTCGGCTGCTGTTAGTGCTGAGTTTTAAGACTCGTGTTGGTAGAATATTGAGCCTTCAA
The DNA here is from genome assembly GCF_000747805.2 of Chaetura pelagica. Taxonomy (NCBI): domain Eukaryota; kingdom Metazoa; phylum Chordata; class Aves; order Apodiformes; family Apodidae; genus Chaetura; species Chaetura pelagica. The sequence continues at coordinate 427,557 of NW_009951818.1, read as the reverse complement.
GTATGAAGCCCTGATGTTCCTGTGATTGGCCCAGGCAAAATGCATTCTTTGTAGAGCACATTGTTTAATACAAGAGTAATGTCAAGTTTTGTTTCTGTCTTCAGCTGATGGGAGAGAGGACAGTATCATTCCTGTGGCATAGTGAAAGACAAAGCCAGGGAACAGGAAAGCTATGTTTTTGAGACATTTGGGTACTTCCTTCCATATAAGGAGTGAGTTAGATTTGTGTTTACTCTGTTGGCTTGATTGTGGGGTTTTTTGTTGTTTTCTTTAGACAAGCAAGCACTTGTACCACAAAACTACAAGGCTACTGCATTTAAAGCAGCCAAGCCTAGAAATTCTTTGACACGCGATAGTTTTTGACCTTAGGAATTATACAAGCCATTCACTACTGTTGTTCTTCCTGTTACAGACACTAATGTTCTTAATTAGAGATTGGAGTTATCCTTATGAACATGCATATGGCTTGGAAGGAGGAAAAAAGTTCCTAGAGAAAAGATTGCAGGTGAGTTATCTCTAGTAGTACTAGTGTGGTCTTCTGACTTAAGCAACAATTTACTGTCAAAATAATGACGCATGATGAGCTATCTCTTTGTGCTAATAGAATATCTCTGTTTCCACTTGTGTGCAGAGTTCTGGGGTTTAGAACATGACATTTTTATGTTCAAGAATGAAAGCATAAACACGTTTGTGCTCTTAACTGCTTTTAAGTTGATACGTAATCTTAATTGCAATACTGGAAAACTCTTAGCAGTTTTTACTGTCTTTTTTCTTCAGGTAAAGCAAAACCAACATGAAGAGCTACAGAATGTAAGGAAGCATATTCACTCCTGTTTCAGTAATCTTGGCTGTTTCCTGTTGCCCCACCCGGGTCTTAAAGTTGCAACAAATCCAAATTTTGATGGGAGGTTGAATGGTAGGAAGCTTTCCATTGCGTGTTTCTTGATTCAGATCACCGAGTTTGTTGTTTTATATGTGAAGTTGAACACTGATATGGTTGGCTATTGAAATGCTTGATTGGAAAAATGTGGCCTACAAGGTGAAACTACAGAATCTAGAAATGTGCATTGTGTTCTTTTTAGTGATTTAGAGAGTCACACAGGTAGAGGAAATGGATGTCTTTGGTTGTTGATTGTAATCTGCTAACTGGAGACATACTTAAAAGGCATTTAATAAGAATTCCAGAGAGGAGAATTGACAAAATTAAGGACTTTACTTAAAATGGAAAGTCTTTCCTTTAAGAAACCTTGATAAACCAATGATCAGAACTTGAATGACTTTAAAATAAAAGCTGCAGGCTTCTACTACTGCAGAAAGAGGGACAGTCAGGATTCCTCTAATTACTGTTTGTCCCTCAGTAGAGGGAATGTATCAGAATGGCAAAGGCTAAAAAAGTGGGTTTGTGATAGTAGAATGCCAGCCTCTTATGTGCTGAGGGCACAGATTATTGTGTAAGATGTTGGTGTAGTTGGGGAAATGCACTTTAAATATTACAAGGGCAATGGAACCTTGTTCTTTTTATCTAAAGCTAAGACTGGGGAGAATTTACTAAAGCTATACTATGTATGTAAGCCTTTAAATATCTTATAAATGCAGTCAAGAGTTGTGACAATATGGATTTTGAAGGGTCATGGGTCATCAGTGTTCCTTTAGGATGGGTAAGATTGAAAAGAAAACTAACCACTTTTTTCCCTGAAACTGATTGAATTTTACTAGATATAGATGAAGATTTTAAGAACGAACTGCGGAATTTGATACCATTACTGCTTGCCCCTGAAAACTTGGTAGAAAAAGAGATCAGTGGATCCAAGGTGACTTGTAGAGATCTTGTAGAATACTTCAAGGTAAGCAAACTCATACTAATTATTTCAGTTAATGGCTTAAAAGAAAGTATTCTAATTTTAGGACATGTTGTTCCCAGAGAAGATAAGATATCTAGGCTGACACTCACTGATCAGCTCACTTCTATTTGCATTTCAGTACTCTGACTTTCCAGAACTGGCACACAAATTCCTAACAGTATAGCTCTTAGCAAACTACTACTGGCAAAATTGTTTATTTTGTTTGTTCGGTTTTTGTTTGAGCCTATTTTCTTCGGAAATAGGCTGAATTACTTCAAACAATATTACAGATTTTTTTCATACTTTGAAATCCTAGTTTATCTGGATATGTCACCTTTTTTTTTTTTTTCAAGAGGATCTTATGTAGATTGTACAGATTAAAAAAAAACCAACAGCTCTTAAATAGCTAGGTATGCAGTGAAAATTTCAGACACTCCTCTCTGGATTTTTAACATGCAAAGAAGATGCTAAACACTTGCATGTCCAGCACCCCTGTACCTCTGAAATATTTGTGTATGATACTTGCAGCTGTTAGACTCTTGAGCTGTTTTGGCATTGTGGTGACACCAGCAGAAATGTGATAACATAATTCCTGTACCACCAGGAATTGGTCTGGTGTGTGTAACCTTTTTTGGATTGGAATGACTTAGGGAGTTGGCTTGGTAGGAGAAAGTGGCAGTCATTCCTAAATACATGAGTTTTGCATTACTACTTTTGAGCATACATGTTAAAAGGTAGAAAAGTTGGGCTAATGTTAGGAAAGAAGCTAAAAAATGGAGAAATCTAGGACTCAGAACACTTGTTAAGTGAAGTAACTTTTTATAAAGGAAAAACATTATATGGGACGCAGAAGTCATGGCTGTTCTCATATCATCGACACTATGGAACTCATATGTTCCCTTTCTGTATTTGACATGGTTGCTCTCTGCTTTTTGCTCTACTTTTTCTCTAACCTGATCCTGTACAGTGTGGAGAGTGTGTATTCAACAGCCGTTGAGAAAGGACTGCTCCCTAAAAACTGATTCTAAAACCTCCTCTATTGAAAAGCTACCTGATTCCTGTCCTGTATCCAGTTTGGGAGCAGCCACACAGGGTGCTGCGGAAACAATGTGGTTACATAACTAAAGAGGACTCCTCCCTCGGGATGGAGCATCTAAAGCTGAGATCATGAAGTCTGAGTGGGAAACTTTTGAGAGGGCTTTTACTTGGAGGAAATAGCTACAGAAGCAAGGGGGGTGTCAAGGGAACAGAGTCCTGTATAAGTCTCTACATTTTCATAGGTTGTCCTACAACCTAGAGCATTGGGTGTATAGGGACCCTGATAACCTTAATACTTCCTCCTTTACAGAGAAAAAAAATCTCAGGGCAGAGGCTTGTAAACAAGTCAGTGGGAGAGCAGTAGTAGCATGAAGAAAAATTACTACCTAGCCTCTGAGGAACTGAGAGTGGTCTTGTTGGTCTGCTTTTCACAACTTGTCCAGAGCACTGAAATGCTGCCTGCTATTCTTCCTTCACTAATCTGTCAAAGAATTGTGCCATAGACCATCACATAGGCTGGAGAAGACATGAAGGACATGTTCTGTTCCAGGCTTCTGAACCCTAGTGAAAGAAAGAATGCCTGAAGATTGGTGGGGTGGGGCATAGTGGGATAGGCTGTCTGGTTGGCTTTCAGAAGTATTTTGGCAGCTCAGCTCTATTTGCATTATTTCTTTGGTCTGTTTTTTGACTCCCACACTTCAAAGGAACAAGGCATATGAGGAAATCGAAGTACTGGTTCTCCCAGCACTGGTGTGTGTTTGGATGGACCTCTTGCCAGAAAGGCTGTATGAGATAGTCATATTCACCTCGTTTTGAGTGAAGATTCCCTGCCTAGTGTATCTGAGGGTGCAAAACTATGCTGTCAAGCCTGTAACTTATTGAGATAGTGGCTTTGTCTCCTGAAGGTGCTGTATACCCTGCTAGTCCCCAGACTCAAATGCACAGGAGAGTAAAGGGATTAAGGCACTAGGGATAATTGAGAATGTCAGACTTCTGTTAAAGACATAATCTAGGAGCTCTATCTTTATATCATTCATGTTCTCTCCTTCTCAATCATAAATATTTATGAAAAATAAACCTTTGGTTTTTCGTTCTCCCTTTTAGGCTTATATTAAAATCTATCAAGGAGAGGAGCTACCTCATCCAAAATCTATGCTGCAGGTATTTTATTTTTCTTTCAAATAATCGGATAGATGATGTGTACTGTGTAAGGTTTTTGCAGTTGAAGTTCATGACTGCTGGAGGTCTGAAGCTCCTGCATACAGAACTGTAGTTCTTGAAGGAGCTGTGTACTTTGAAAGCCATCTGAAATGTGTAGCCTGGGTACATATTTGTGTTTTTCCTCAGCTCCATCTGCCAAATGGAGCAGAGGTACTGTGGTTGGTTGGGTTTTTTAGCTGCTTCAGTAGTTTCTAAGCTTGTGTTTCCTGTAACTTGCTATTTTGTCAGCATCTTTTGGGCCATATTCAGAGACCTTTTGGCATCAGATGCAGTGGATAAAATGGAGAAGGCTTATAGTAATGCAGCTATTGCTACTGTCTTTCAGTGTTGGGCAGCTCTATGTGGGTTTGTTAGATTGAAGTTTCTTTTCTGGGTTGATCCAAAGAGGATGTAATCAGCTTTAAAAGGATCTGTACACAAACTGATTGTGTAAAGCTGTGTGGTGAACCCTTGAGTTGTTTGGGATGAAGAGTTTTCACCAAAGTGTGGTGGCTTTAGGGGTCAGTTTTAACCATTTTGTCTTTGTAGGACTTGTTTTTTTTAAGCTTTCTGTATCACTTCATTAAGGCATGATTGTTCTGCATATTTTTTTGTCCTTCAAGGAACTGAATCTTTAGACTTTTGGGAGAGTTCAGAAAACTCAGTGTAACAAAGGCTGCTATCATTTGCTCTACTTAGCATGCCTTGAGTTTGTCTACAGCTGTACTGTAAAGCTAAAGAAACATTCTCCTAGTTAGTAATCTGTTTTAATGTATACTGCTAACCTTCGTTTGTCTTTTGTGGGGCATTTTCCTGGCCATCTGAAGCTTTGGGATTTGTGGGGGTATGTTGGGCAGTATAAATACATGTATTTAACTAGCTAGAAATGCTGTGTTCATACATGGTGCCTGATGTTTTCTAGGCAACAGCTGAGGCGAACAATCTTGCTGCTGTGGCAGGAGCAAAAGACTTGTACAGTAAAGGCATGGAGCAGGTATGGTGACAACTTTTTCTAACTGCATATGTGCAAATACAGGCATTCAGTTTTAATGTTGTACTTGGTGTTGGTTGTGAGCATGTTAATGGAGAAAAATAGCTTAGGGCCAGTACTTTGAGGTTAGAGGTTAGATGTCTGATGCAGCAAAACCAGGGGATGTAAGGAAGAGTGTGCCAGCAGGTTGACAGGGGTCATTCTCCCCCTCTGCTCTGTCCTGGTGAGGCCACAGCTGGAATACTGCATCCAGTTCTGGGTTCCCTAGTTCAGGAGAGACAGGGAACTAGTAGAGAGAGTCCAGTGGAGGACGGCAAAGATGACTGGGGGATTGGAGCATCTCCCTTATGAGGGAAGGCTGAGAGAGCTGGGACTCTTTAGCCTGGAGAAGAGAAGGCACATAAGTATCTAAGGGGTGGGCACAAGGGGGACGGAGCCAGACTTTTTTCAGTAGTTTCCAGTGACAGGACAAGGGGCAACGGGCACAAGCTAGATAATGAGTAATGTGTTCTAGGGGATCCTGCTTTAGCAGGGGGTTGGACTAGATGATCCCTAGAGGTCCCTTCCAGCTCTGACAATCTGTGATTCTTTGAGACAGAAGTTGCTGGGGAGGCATGGGAATGGGTGTGTTTGTAACACACCACCTGTTAGTTCCCCCTGCTGCTCTTGACAGACATCTTAAAATCCTGTGACATGAAATGGGCAAACAGGTGAGGAGGCGTGGTGGGCCAGGGTTGCACAGGGATAGAGTTCTTATATTATGGTCTCGTACTTCTCAACCCAGGTCATTCATTAGCTGTAAAATGCAAGTATTAGAATTATTCTAAGGTTTTTAAAAAAACCTTGAAATACAAGAATTATCTTATCTGAAAAATCTGTATGTGTAACTGCCTACTTGCTGCTTCTCTTGAAGATAGTGACTCCCAAGATGAATGTCTGTGTGGACTTCATATTCCAATGTAATGTTATGCAATATGCTATGTTTTATCATAGCAAATTCTGAAAAGAATTACATGTCTCATAAAGCTTAAAACGACTTACTGTGGAAATTCTGCAACTCTCTAACAAGTAGGTGTGATAACATGCTACATATGTAGTTCCCCATTAACTAGGCTAATTCCAGTCTTAATAGCTGAAATACCTTTCCATTTTGAAATTAGAGTAAGACCTAATGCTGGTGGCAGACTACCCAGTTCCAGTTGTTAGCAGTCTGTTTTGAGAATGGTGTGCTGGGGTAGAGGGACTCCTTTGTTTCCATTTTGGAAAACCTCTTCAAATAGTAAATGAGCTGTTTATATTAAGTGCCTAATATGCTTTCCTGTCTTGAATCTTCAGTGGCTGTTGAGTTGTAAGGTTTCTTACTTGGGGCAAGGAATGAACAAAACCAGATGTTATCTTAAATGGACTTTATTTCTGTACTAATGTTGCTCAATACTTATTTATTTCTATTGCTGTAGAAATGCACACAAATCTCTTGAATTGTTTTTATGCAGATGTGTCATATAGTGTGAATGTGACTTAGCTCTGAAATTTCTATTTTTTAGGGACAGAAGTGGGAAATTTTTATACATAAACCAGTCTTAAATGCAAAGATAGTTGTTACTATATCTTCTGAGTTCTCCTCATGAACCAAAGCCCTCCTTTGCTGAGTGTGCAGAACCAAAATACTGTCCCCCTAATGACCTTAAATGTAGGGACCAACAGCTGCAGTCACACAGAGTTTAAGAAAACAGTGGCAGTTATTTGTGTCTTGGTGCATCAGCAGCTCATAGTGTTTAACATTCTTTGAGCAATGTGAAAAGACCATTTTGGAGGATAAGACTGGTAGCCATTTTCCCAGTTTTGTCAGATGTGGTGGACTTCAGTATGAAAAAAGTAGGAAGGTAGTTTTTAAACTTGAGCAGGGAGTAGAGTGCGAATGTTAAGTTTGTGACAGCAAGGTGTACTTTGAAGAAGCTAGCCAGTGGAGCCACGCATCTTGTGAGGCAGAAAGGGGATGCTGTACTTTGAGAAAGT